>NC_133654.1:132306272-132408787 GCF_009905375.1 Apium graveolens
TTTAAGTAGATTATCCACCAGCTTGTCTATGGTGTACCTTTCGTTGATTGGTAGGAAGTGTGCGGACTTGGTCAGTCTATCTATGATAACCCATATGGCATCGTGATTGGTCTTTGTCCTTGGTAGGCCTGTCACAAAATCCATGGCTATATGCTCCCATTTTCATTCCGAAATTTCCAGGGGCCGTAATAGTCCACTAGGTCGCTGATGTTCAGCCTTCACTCTCTGGCACATCAAGCACTTGCTGACCCACTCTGCTACTTCTCTCTTCATGTTAGGCCACCAATAATATTCCTTAAGGTCACGGTACATCTTCGTACTTCCTGGGTGGATTGAATATCTGGAGCTGTGCCCTTCGTGCAGCAACTCGTCCTTTAACTCTTGCACATTTAGAATCCAAATTTGGGACGCATACCTCATGATCCCTTTCTCGTCCTTCTCGCATCTCACTTCCTCACCGGTCAATGTTCCTCTTTCTTCACTCATCTTCTTTTCCTGACATACTCGTATCTTTTCAGTCAGTTTCGGCACTAGCTTAATCTCAAATAATCTTGCTGTTCCTTTACCGGTCATTCTCAAGTCAATTTCCATTTTCTCAAATTCTTTAATTAATTCCTCAGATGTCATTATCATTTTGAGTCTTTCCTTCCTACTAAGAGCGTCAGCCACCACATTGGCTTTACCCGGGTGATACAAAATTTCACAATCGTAGTCCTTAATCAACTCTAACCACCTCTTTTGTCTCATGTTTAGTTCTTTCTGAGTGAAAATATATTTGAGGCTCTTGTGGTCTGTGTAAATCTCGCATTTCTCACCGTACAGGTAGTGTCTCCTAATTTTCAGGGCAAACACTATGGCTGCTAATTCTAGGTCGTGCGTTGGGTATCTGATCTCATATTCCTTCAATTGCCGAGAGGCATATGTGATAACCTTTCCGTGCTGCATAAGCACACATCCCAGTCCATACAAACTTTTCTGTTTTCCGGGTAAGTCTAGTCAGTGGGCCGACTATCTTAGCAAAGTCTTGCACGAATCTCTGGTAATATCCTGCTAAACCTACAAAACTCCTAACCTCTGTTGGGGTAGTCGGTCTTTCCAAGTTGGACACCGCCTCTATCTTGGCGGGGTCAACTAAAACTCCCTTGCTACTCACCACATGTCCTAAGAACTGAACTTCCCTTAACCAAAACTCGCACTTTGAGAACTTGGCATATAATTTCTCATTCCTCAGGATTTCTAAGACTATCCTCAAATGTTCTGCATGTTCTTGCTCTGTCATTGAGTAGATTAGAATATCATCTATAAAAACTATCACACAGATATCTAGGTACATTTTGAACACTCTATTCATCAAATCCATAAAGGCTGCGGGTGCATTGGTTAGCCCAAACGACATGACTAAGAACTCATAGTGTTCATACCTAGTGCGAAAAGCAGTCTTTGGTATATCCTCCGGTTTGATTTTCAACTGGTGATATCCTGTCCTCAAATCTATTTTGGAAAAGGGCACAACTCTCTTGAGTTGGTCGAATAGGTCATCAATCCTAGGGAGAGGGTACCTATTCTTAATAGTCAGCTTATTCAATTCTTGATAGTCTATGCATAATCTCATACTGCCATTCTTTTTCTTTACGAACAGTACTGGCACTCCCCATGGCGACACACTGGGTCTTATCATCCCATTATCTAATAATTCTTGTAGCTGAGAAACTAATTCATTCATCTCAACTGGGGCTAGCCTATATAGGGCCTTGGACACTGGTGCCATTCCTGGTGCTAATTCTATAGCGAATTCTATTTCTCTGTCGGGTGGCAACCCAGGTAAGTTCTCTGGAAATACATCCTCGAATTCATTTACTATGGGTATGTCCTGTATGTTAGGAACAACCTTCTTCGTATCCATCATATAAGCTAAATAGGCCTCGTTACCTTTCTTTAATAACCTTTTCGCCTGTAGCATGGTCAAAAAATTCTGGGCCTGTCGTTGACCTCTAAACACTACTTCCTTTCCATTTTGCACTCTTATCTTTACCCTCTTCCGCTCACAATCTATTTGCACTCCATTACTAGATAACCAATCCATTCCTAAGTTTACATCAAATTCTCCTAACGCAAATGGGATTAGGTCAACTTCGAAGACTCTCCCTTCTAATTTCAACTTGCATTTAGGGTGTACTTGATTTACATGAATTATTTCTTTGTTCGCTATTTCCACTTGTAATACCTCACGTAAGGGTACGACGTTAAGTTTTAACCTTTTAGCAAAATCTCGAGATATAAATGACTTGGTTGCTTCAGAATCAAATAGGACATTTGCATGTTCGGAATTTAATAGAAGGGTACCTGCTATCACGTCAGTGTTTCGGATAGCATCCTGAACGGTCATGTTGAAGGTCCTAGCAGCTGGGGGTCGGTTGGATGCAGCTCTGCTCATCCTTGAGGCTCGGGGCTTCAATGTCGGGCAATCCTTTCTCATGTATCCTACCTTCCTACATTGGAAACACGTCACATTGGGTCGGGTGCAGTTGTTGGCAAGGTGTCCAGTTTGGTCACACCTGTAGCATTTCAGAGGGGCTCTCGCCTGGGTACTCACTCCAAGGTGTCTTTTTCCACATGTTTGACATTCCGGTATTGGGGCACAGGGTTGGCTATGCAATGTTGCCCTAGATTGTCCGCCGCCCTGGCCAACGCTCTCACTTGAGGTCTTTATAAATTCGGCTCCTCGCGTAGGTTGGGACACCACTCCCCTGATGAACCTGCTTGGAAGGCTCCTGTTTCCGGTTCCTCCTCCTTGGCTTCCTATCTTCCTCTTCCTATTTTCCTTTACCTTCAAACTTTGTTCACTGCCAGCTTCAATAATCTAGGCTTTTTGCACTAAGGTGGTGATAGGGTTAAATAAATCCTGATATTACATTAATTAAACAAGATTTGGGCTGTGAAGCCCAATAAGAAGATGTATGATATTCAGACCAGAAAGGTTAACACGTTGATCAGGCCTGATGGAACAAAGAAGGCCCAAAACCCTGATTATTTATTAATTTCGTAATTAATAAATAAGGGAGAAAAACAGCTATTAAGATAAGTCCTAGTGGGATATAAATCCTTGTAGATTGGCCTCCAAGGAACCTTATGGGATAAGGAATCAGCTTCCTACTTCCTAGGACTCCTAAGTCTATCCTAATTCAGAGACTTGACCACCAAGTCTCCTATACCAAGTCCAATTCAAGGACTCCCACATCTATATAAGGGGCCTCACCCCACAAATCAGAACTACGTTTTTTGACTTGATCCTTGGCAATCAGTAAGGTACGTAGGCATCTTGTTAAGGCAGATTGAGTCACGAAACACAAGAGCAGTCAAATTGAGCCTCGAAGCTCACGTTCCTTAGTAATAAATACAGCAATTATATATATTAGGTTTTAATCCATAACATTTGGCGTCGTCTGTGGGAAAGCACAACAACAACCATGGCGAGAACACGGAGAACAATTAGAGCTCTGGAGAAAGGAACACCATCGGGGACAACCCAGGTGATTTCGTCAACCGTGGAGATACCCCCTCACTCATCTTATGCATCTACTCAAGGGGAAGCCCATATAGGGGTAACTCAACCTCAGCCACAAGGGATGATTCCCCCGGCTATTCAAGGTACGAATCCTCAAGTTCAACAAGTACATGTACCTGTGAATTCTCGACCCGTCGGGTATGAATATTCAACTGTTGTTACTACTAACCCCCCTTATGGGATGCCCCTTTACCCCGAGGTTGGAGGAAGCGGACATGCTGGGCGAAGTGAAGCACGAGGGCAATCGCCCCTACATACGAGGTTTGGCTCCTATCCCAGAGGATCGGGAATTTTCTGGTCCTTACACTGAGAGAGACTCCAAATCTTCAAATGATGAAATAGCCCCAAGAAGGAGGCGTGCTGGCAAAGAGCCGATGGATGATGGAAGCCAACGCCCTCAAAGCACCCAAGGGCGAATCCCCAAGAAGTGCAGGAAAGGATCAGGGATCATGAGGCTGAGATTCAAAGGTTGAGGCGCGACTTGGAGGCGCACCAGACCACCAGACCCCAAGCACCTCCTAGAGGGAGAAATCCTCCTCCCATCATAGACCTGGATGGTCCGGTGCAGAGAAGGGCTGTTATCCCAAGGGCTGATCCAAGCAATCTTCTTCCCCTTGGAGATCCTGATGATCCTACTCCACCCTTCACTGAAGGAATAATGAATACCCATATCTCAAGGAAGTTCAAGATGCCAACTATCAAAGTTTATGATTGCACGGATGTTAGAACATTCTCTAATGCACTGTTGTTGCAGCCCGTGAATGATGCTATTAAGTGTCGGGCCTTTCCTCAAACCCTGTCGGGTATGGCTCAAAGGTGGTATAGTCGCCTGCCCCCAAACTCTATTGGGTCATTCAGAGAATTAAGTCAGGCTTTTATTAAGCAATTTATCAGTGGGAGAGTTCATGAGAAAAGCTCAGCATCTCTTATGAGTATTGTGCAGGGAACAAAGGAATCCTTGAGAGATTATCTGAATCGTTTCACCAAGGAAGCTTTAAAAGTCCTAGACCTTGATGATAAGGTAGCCATGATAGCACTGCAACAAGGAACTAGGGATGAGTTTTTCAAGATGTCCTTGGCCAAACGCCCCCCTGAAAGTATGTTGCAGCTCCAGGATAGGGCAGGGAAGTATATCAAAGTTGAAGAAAGCTTAAGGAAGACCGTAGTGAGTAACGAGCCCGCTGTAGGCAAGAAGCGGAAAACTGATCTGGAGTATATCACTAAGGAAAAGTATCCTAGAACCGAGCAAAACCCTGATTCAACCCCCAAGAAGGGAGGACCTGGGCAAAAATTCACCAAGTACGCTAAGCTGAATGCTCCTAGAAGCCAGATCTTGATGGAAATCGAGAAAGATCGAGATATTCGTTGGCCTAAGCCCCTGAAGGCTGATCCTGCCAAGCTAGACAAGAGCAAGTATTGCAGATTTCACAAAGATGTTGGACATGACACCGATGAGTGTAGGCAGCTGAAAGATGAAATTGAGTTCCTCATCCGAAAAGGAAGATTGAACAAATACACTGGAGAAGGAGGGGATAGGAATAACAATGGAAGGAAGAACTTTGAAGATCGTAGGAGGGACCATGACGATCAGGGGCGGAATCCCTAGCCTAGAGGACCAGTTATAAACATAATTTATGGAGGGCCACGACCTCGAGGGCCTGTGACAAACACGATCTTTGGAGGTCCAACTGCTGCTGGATTATCCAAAAACTCCAGAAAAGCATATACTAGAGAGGTCATGCATATTGTTGGAGAAGCCCCGAAGAGGGCCAGGACAGAAGTAACATTGGCTTTTGATGATTCTGACCTAGAGGCTGTGAATTTTCCTCATGACGACCCGCTGGTCATAATACCGGTAATAGGAAATAGCCCGGTCAAGAGGGTCCTTGTGGATAATGGTGCTTCAGTGGATATCTTGCTCCATGACGCCTTTCTAAGGATGGGGTATAACGAATCCCAACTGACACCAACCGACATGCCGATATGTGGATTTGCAGGAGTAGAATGTCATGTAGAAGGGATAATCAAGTTGTCAACCACCATAGGTCAGGAATCGAGGCAACCAATGCAGATGTTGGACTTTGTGGTGGTAAAGGCTAGTTCAACTTATAATGCTATCATGGGGAGAACAGGGATACATGCCTTCAAGGCAGTCCCTTCTTCCTATCATTCAGTTATGAAGTTTCCCACCTGGAATGGGATTGGAAAGGAGAGAGGAGATCAAAAAATGGCTAGAAGCTGTTATGTAGCCTCCTTGAGGGCAAATGGAGTTGGGGGGCAGGTTCTACCTATTGAAGATCTGGATATCCGAGAGAATGATGAGAAAAGAGGAAAGCCAGCAGAAGACTTGGTTTCAATTCCTTTGGCCCCCGAAGATCCCGGGAAGGTGACTTTTATTGGAGCAACGCTCGAGGAGCCTCTTAGAGGGAAGTTGATGAAATTTTTGCAAGAAAATAGTGTGTTTTTGCATGGTCAGCAGCTGATATGCCAGGCATAGACCCGGAGCTGATTACTCACAAGTTAAACGTGGACCCAAGCCGGAAGACAGTGAAACAAAAGAAAAGAAACTTTGCCCCGGAAAGACAAGAGGCTATAAGACAAGAAGTAGAAAAGCTCTTAGAGGCCGGGTTCATTGAGGAGATTCAATTTCCGGAATGGTTAGCAAACCCTGTAATAGTAAAGAAGGCCAATGGAAAATGGAGGATGTGTATAGACTTCACTGATCTAAATGATGCATGTCCTAAAGACTGTTTTCCGTTGCCAATAATTGATACTTTGATTGATGCCACTGCTGGGCATGAGATGCTGAGCTTCATGGATGGATTCAGCGGATACAATCAGATTAAGATACACAAGGATAACATTCCAAAGGTATCATTCATCATTGACTTTGGTGTTTATTATTATCTTGTTATGACATTTGGTCTTAAGAATGCAGGAGCCACCTATCAAAGGTTGGTAAATAAAATTTTTAAGGATCTTATTGGTAAGATTATGGAAGTCTATGTTGATGACATGTTAGTCAAGAGTCTAGTAAAGACTGATCATATAACCCATTTGAGGGAAGCTTTTGAGGTCCTGAGGTACCACAAGATGATGTTGAATCCTACAAAGTGTGCTTTCAGAGTAGGATCTGGAAATTTTTTGGGGTTGATGGTCTCCGAGAGAGGGATAGAGGCTAACCCCGATAAAATAAAGGCAATCCTTGACATGGAACCACCAAAAACTGTCAAGGATGTTCAGAAGCTCACAGGAAGGGTTGCGCTGGGACGATTCATCTTCAAGTCAGGAGACAAGTGCTTATCATTCTTCAAGTCTTTAAAGAATATTAAGGACTTTGTATGGAATGAGGAAAACCAGAAGGCATTCGAAGAGTTAAAGAAGTATATGGCCCAGGCCCCGTTGTTGGCCAAGCCAGCTTTGAATGAAGTTTTATTCTTGTACTTGGCCGTTTCAAAAAGTGCTTTGAGCGCTGTGTTGGTTAAAGAGGAATTGAAAATCCAGAAACCCATATACTATGTCAGCAAAATTCTGCATGGTGCTGAGTTGAATTATTCAACTATTGAGAAATTTGCTCTAGCCTTGGTGATGGCTTCAAGAAAGTTACGTCCCTACTTTCAGGCTCATCAAATTGAGGTGCTAACAAATCAGCCCCTGAGAAATATCATTCACAGTCCCAAGGCTAGCGGGAGGTTGATCAAGTGGGCAATAGAGCTGGGGGAATTTGACATTAAGTATAAGCCACGGACAGCAATAAAAGCCCAGGCATTAGCTGACTTCATGGTAGAATGTACCATAGCCGACCAAGAAGTCGGGGGGCAGGAAGATACTATACCTCAAGACAAGGAAGTCGACAATGGGGACAAAGAGAAGGAGGATAAGGAGAAAGAATATTGGGTTCTCTATTTTGATAGAGCATCAAAAACAAACTCCAGTAGAGCAGGATTGGTATTACAAAGCCCTGATGGGTTCTTGATTGAGTATGCCATGAAATTAGACTTTCCAACCACAAACAACGAGGTAGAATATGAAGCCCTGATAGCTGGCCTTGGCCTAGCTGGGACCCTTAGAGTCAAAAACTTAAAGGTCCGTGGAGACTCGAAGCTGATCATATCCCAGGTAAAGGGAGAATTTGAGGCAAAGGATGATACGATGGCTAAGTATGTCCGCCTAGTAAGGGTTGTGATGACCCAATTCAATGAATGCCATGTTGAGCACATTCCAAGGGAGGAAAATGCTAAGGCAGATGCATTATCAAAGTTTGCTTCATCCGAGATAGAAGAAAGTTCAGGAAGTGTGTACTTCCGTGTTTTGAAGACACGAATCATAGATGTTAAGCTTGTGGCTCCTATAGGCCTGGGGACGTCATGGATAGATCCCATTAAGGCTCACATTCAAACCGGTTGGTTGCCAAACAATGCAACTGAAGCACGGAAGTTAGTTGTTCGGGCATTAAGGTACTCTTTGATAGATGGGATTCTATACAAAAGATCTTTCGTGGTTCCTTACTTAAGGTGTCTCAGGCCCGATGAGGCACGCTTGGCTCTTGAAGAAGTGCATGAAGGTATTTGTGGGCAACACTTGGGGGGCAGGGCCTTGGCTCATAAGATAACCCGTTTATGCTTCTATTGGCCATAAATGATGGCTGATGCCAAAGAGTATGTGAAGAAGTGTGACCGCTGTCAGAAGCATGCACCTGTTGTTAGACAACCCCCCGAGATGCTGACATCTATCAACTCGCCCATTCCCTTTGCTATGTGGGGAATGGATATTCTGGGGCCTTTCCCCATGGCCACGGCACAAAGGAAGTTTCTGATTGTAGCCATTGATTATTTCACCAAGTGGATTGAAGCCAAACCCTTGGCCAAGATCACAACTAAGCAGGTTGCACAATTCCTGTGGGAAAATATTATGTGCCGGTATGGAATTCCCCGTATCCTAGTCACCGATAATGGAACACAATTCAACAACGAGGAATTCAAGAAGTACTGTGAAGAAATGAAATTGAGTTACAGTTCACCTCTGTGGCTCACCCGCAAGCCAATGGGAAAGCAGAGGTAGCAAATAGAATAATCCTGGATGGACTAAAGAAGAGGATCGAGAAGTCAAGAAATAATTGGGTGGATGAAATACTTCCAATATTATGGGCCTACATGACTACCTGTAGAGTCACGACTGGAGCAACTCCCTTCATGTTGGCATATGGGGCAGAAGCAGTAGTTCCCGTGGAGATATCACATTCCTCTCCAAGGATTCAGGCTTTCAATGCTGAGGAAATGAGGAAGGACAAAGGTTGGTCTGGACTTAATCGATGAAGTGCGAGATGAGGCACATGCAAAGATAGTAGAATATCAGAAAAAGGCTTCATTCTACTACAACCTAAGGGTTAAAGAAAGGTTTTTCAAACAAGGTGACCTAGTCTTGAGGAAGATAGAAGCTTCTGGTGTAGGATAGAAAGGGAAGCTTGCCCCGAATTGGGAAGGGCCATACAAAGTCAAGAGTGTTCAAGGTAGAGGAACCTACAAGCTGGAGACGATGGATGGTTTTGAAGTCCCGAGAACTTGGCATGCACAAAACCTGAAGGTTTACTATGTGTAGGGCAACTGAATATGATTCTCACTTGTCAAGATGACGAGTAGGTTGAAAAGCACCTTGAAGCTTTGCTTGCTTAGGATTTATTTGTTCTATTTTTATTTTGAAGTTTATTAAGACTTGTGTAAGGGATGAATCCCAAACAATTTATGGATATTCATGAAGTTTTCGAAGTATGTTTAAATGTCTATGGCCAGGCAAGTAAAACCAAATACATGGAATGCAAGCATAAATAAAATAGATCAAATAAATATTACAAAAGTTTGATAAATAAAGTCTCGAAAATAAGATGAAGAAAACAAGCCACGCAGGGCTGGAAAAGCTCTAAGGAGCTGAGGTGCCCTCGGCATCCATATCATCATCCCCTCCACTCTCGCTAGATGTCTCTGTCATCTCGGAGGAGGAAGAAGAGCTGTCATCCTCAGCAGGTCTGGAAGAAGACTCGGGAGGAGGAAGAAGCGGGTCATGAGGGACGTGATCCGAGACAACTACTCGAGTACGAAACCTCTGTAGCAAAGCCTCGTCATCAGGACAGACATAGTCCGCCGGGTTAATATCAGGACAAGCCTCGTTAATGGTCCCAAGGGCCGTGTCCCAACCAGTCCTAAAAAACCCGGAGAAGACTGAGTCATCCCTAATCCTCATGGACTGGGCAAACTCCTCCGAGTCCAGATAGTTATCTATAGCTTTATCCTTTTCTGCCCGAAGAACCACCAGCTCGGCGTTGGATTCTCCGAGTTCTTCCTCCTTGCGCTTGAACTTCTTCTCCAGAGCAGCATACTTCTTCTGCTGCCTCCTGAGGGCATTGTCGGCCTTGTCAGAAGCCCGCTTCCATGACTCGGCTTGCCTCACAGCGCCTTGAAAATAGGCGTTAGACTGAAATAAAACAAATTAACAAAGTATAAGGCAAGAGAATGCTACAAGTAAGAAAGATAAGTTAAAAAAAAGAGGCATACCGAAGCCAGAGACTGAGCTCCCATGAGCTTTATCCTCTCAAGATCAGGGGGGCCACCACGTCAGTAAAATCCTTGGGAGTCACGCCATGGTAGGACCAATCCCAAGCATGCTTCGTGGATCCAACCACGGTATCCCCTCGGCGGAATCCCCAGAGAGGTTGGAAGGCGCCTGTAGCAGCAGCAGCAGGAGCAGCAGCAGTGATAGGAGCACTGTGGCCCTCAGCTCCCTCAGTTGAAGCCTCCCCCATAGGCTCCTTGTGTTTCCTCAAGAAGCTAGGCTCCGTGGCCTTTCCTCGAGTGTCCAGGCCTGCAAGGCGAGCTTTTTTCATCCTAGCAGTCTCTTCAACGGGAGGTACATTGTCCTCGTTGATCTCCTTAGCAGCTGCAAAACAAGGCAAAAAACAAAATAAGTGGTGTTAATAATGCATGAAATGAAATAAAGTTGAGAAGGGAAGAAAAATACCCTGTTGAGAAATAGAGGATAGTCCCACGTGAATGAGGGAGAACTCCTCTAAGAGAGTCCAGCTGGTAGTAGTGTTGTCGTCCTGAGTAAGCCCATTATAAATAATAGTTTCCTCGTGAGTTAAGTGAATGGATTTGAGGCTACCATCACTAACCTTCCCAAAGGAAGATCAGAAGAGTATGACCCAGTCGCCATTCTCCCAACGTAACCCAACGAAACTATTCCTCCAATTTTGGTTGTTATCGGGAATGGAGGCGCTGTTAAAGATATGTTTACTTTTGGGCCTTTACTTAACATAGACCTAACCACAAATACTGGAAGAGCTATTATAGCACTGAAAGACCTTCCTAAAAATAGCTACAGACTGAAAGACCTTCCTAAAAATAGCTACAGAAAGGGGAAAATCCTCCCTAAGGCAGCAGACCATAAAACATAAAATGTTCCTCCAAGCGTTTGGAGGAAGCTGACATGGGTTGATTTGTAAATCAGCTAAAAGATGAGGAATGAAAGGATGAAAAGGAAACCTAAGCCCAGCATTAAGGGCATCTGTATAAATAAAAAGAGTGTCAGGTTTCCAGTGGCAAGTACGGTCACTACCAGAAACTGGAACTAATCTAAGAGGAGGAAGGACATTATAACGTGCATTTAGTTTATCGAAATCTATGTTGTGCCAAGTATTACAATGATTAAAAGAATCGAGATGTGCAGTAGAGGGATATTCATCCCCCCTAGTGTTAATCATATTGATTAAAGACATATACGAAGAACGGATCTCGATATCCTTACCTCGTTTCGAAGCCGAGGCTATCTTGGCCGCCCTCTCGGAATTCTTGTCAGCCATTAGTAAGCTGGAAAACGCGTGAAGGAGAGGTTGGAAAACTAAGGTAGGGGATTTGAGAGAGGAGAAGGTTAGAAAGCTTGAGAAAGGATGGGGAGAAGTTTGTAGAATGAGTAAAGAGGTGAAATGAGAGGTGTGAGGGAATCACACTCTCATCCCACCTTTATATAGCCAAGGAAGGGGGATAATGGGCCTTAAAATGCCCATTTGGGCCAAAAAATAAGAAGGTTATGGAATTGTCCAGAGAATTCCAGTAAAAATCAAAAGAAAAACTTAAGTTTTTAAAAGATTCTGGAAGAATCTGGAAGAATCCTAGAGGACCCTGGGATTTGGGCTCAGTTAAGGGGCCAATTTTAGAAAAAATCAAGCCCAGTTAAGGGCCCAAGTGTTTAAAAAGCCCAGCCTGATTCAATAATAAAGAAAGAGACCCATTGACAAAAGCCCAGGTAAAAAGGCCCATGGATGAGGCCCAAATGATTTTAAGGGGTAGAAAAGAAGCCCAGTTGAAAACAATGGGCCCAAAGGTTAGCCCAATAAAACCAGCCCAAAAAGGGGGGCCCAATTAGTTAACAAACAAAACCCAGATTTAAGAAATGGGCCCAGATTAAAACCCACTAAAGGGTTGGCCCTAGAAAGTCCAGGCCCAAGTCAGGAGTCCAAGGGGATCCAGCCCAAATTTAGGGCCCAGATCAAATGGATGAAGTTCTAAATAAATATATATATTCTGAACTCTTGACCCCATTCGATCAGGATTCACATCATGTTCCTCGTCGAATGGCTTAAGATCGAAATGGCTACGACCAGGACTGAATAAAAGGTTAAATTCGACCACAAGGTAAACCAATTCGACCAGGAAGCAAGCAAAAATCCTGGTCAAATGGATCCTGCTCGAAGTAGCTTCGACCAAGGCAAGAGATGATGGTTAATTCGGTCAAAAAATGGAGATCCTGACCGAAAATCTTAACCGAAATAGAAGAAAATTCCTCGTCGAAAAATTCCTGGTCGAAATATGTAAAAAAAGAGAGGAGAAATCCTGGCCGAAATTCGACCAAGATTCTTGCTCGAAAGGATTCTCCTCGAAATGCTATCGACCAGGACACAACGAAGGATAATTCGACCAGGATCCTGGTCGAATGGGATTCCTGGTCGAAATCTGTATTAAAAAAAGGGAAGAAAAATAAGGAAATTCCTTGAAATATTTTCTGAAAAATGTTAACATTTTCAGAAATAAGGAATAAATCCAGAAAATTAAGGATTAAATCCCAAAATTAAAGGAAAAATCCAGAAAATTAAGGAAAATCCCAGAAATTAAGGGGAAAATCCAGAAAATTAAGGGAAAATCCAGAAAATTAAGGATAAATCCCAGAAATTAAGGGAAAAATCCAGAAAATTAAGGATAAATCCCAGAAATTAAGGGAAAAATCCAGAAAATTAAGGATAAATCCCAGAAATTAAGGTAAAAAAACAAAAAATTAAGGAAAATCCCAGAAATTAAGGGAAAAATCCAGAATATTAAGGATAAATCCCAGAAATTAAGGGAAAAATCCAGAAAATTAAGGATAAATCCCAGAAATTAAGGGAAAAATCCAGAAAATTAAGGATAAATCCCAGAAATTAAGGGAAAAATCCAGAAAATTAAGGAAAAATCCCAGAATAAAGGGAAAAATTCCTGGAAATTAAGGAAAAATCCCAGAATTAAGGGAAAAATTCCTGAAAATTAAGATAATTCCTGAATAAAAGGAATAAAAGAAAAATCATTATAAATGTGTAGGTCGCTCCACACTTTACGCAAAAACGAAACCCTGTAAGGGAACGAATGGACTTAACTTCTGCGAAATCTAGTCAATGTTTCCCAAAAGTTAGGGGGCAAATGATAGGGATAAATAAATCCTGATATTACATTAATTATACAAGATTTGGGCTGTGTAGCCCAATAAGAAGATGTATGATATTCAGACCAGAAAGGTTAACACGTTGATCAGGCCTGATGGACCAGATCAGGCCTGATGGAACAAAGAAGGCCCAAAACCCTGATTATTTATTAATTTCATAATTAATAAATAAGGGAGAAAAACAGCTATTAAGATAAGTCCTAGTGGGATATAAATCCTTGTAGATTGGCCTCCAAGGAACCTTATGGGATAAGGAATCAGCTTCCTACTTCCTAGGACTCCTAAGTCTATCCTAATTCAGAGACTTGACCACCAAGTCTCCTATACCAAGTCCAATTCAAGGACTCCCACATCTATATAAGGGGCCTCACCCCACAAATCAGAACTACATTTTTTGACTTGATCCTTGGCAATCAGCAAGGTACGTAGGCATCTTGTTAAGGCAGATTGAGTCACGAAACACAAGAGTAGTCAAATCGAGCCTCGAAGCTCACGTTCCTTAGTAATAAATACACCAATTATATATATTAGTTTTTAATCCATAACAGGTGGCATAATCTGTTAGCTCTAGTACTGCCACTCGGTTCTGAATCCACTGTTTCAGACCAAGCTGAAACTTTGCGCTTTCTTCTCTTCAGTATTCACGAACTCAGGCACAAATCGTGATAGCTCAGTAAACTTGGCCTCATACTCTTCCACAATCATCTTATCTTGTTTCAACTCCAGAAACTTAATCTCCATCTGGGTTTCCATAAACCAAGGGGAATACTTGTCTAAGAATAGTCGGGTAAATCTATCCCATGGAATCATAACATCAGTCTCTAGGTTTCGTTTGGACTCCCACCAGTAATTAGCTTCTCCTTTCAGCATATAAGAAGTGAAAATGGTCTTGTGTCGTTCCTCCACACCTAATATCTCGAAGGACTTTTCTATCTCTTTGAGTCAGGCCCGTGCTTCAACGGCGTCGGAAGATCCTAGAACTTTGGGGGTTTGAGGGATTTGAACGCCCTGAAGGCAGTGGCTGCAGTCTGTTGGGCAGCATGCGACTGTGGTAGAATGGACTGTTGGTTCAGATTTGCTCTTAAAAGTTCCATAAACTCATTCATGGGGTTCCCTCCCTAATGGGTATCCTCAGCCTCTTCTTCTATATATTCTTCCTCATCATATTCATTATCGTCTAAGTCCTCTTTACTTTCTTCATTCCCTACAGGGTCAGGTTCATTCCGTTGTTGGTTAACAGATTCTGCGGGCTGTGCCCTGGTTCCTCTTCTACAGGGTGACATTGTTCTGATAATGAGAATTTGTCAATATAGTTGCAATTATTTTACAGTTGGATTAATTTATTCATATGTAAGCATGTTATTTATTATCTAGCATGTTTTTATCAATGCAATAATATGGAACTCAATTTCTTAATAACTACTAGATGTATATACCATAGGGTCTCCCACTTATATCTGGGGAATAAAACTAACCGAGTTCATACATGGCTTGATTATAATACATCATTACTTGTCCTGAATACTGAAATGCAAATATATAAGCCGTGTACCCTGAAAGGCTAGGAACGCTATCTACTACTAGCTATCCTATCAAAATTGGTGACCAGTCACCCAGCCTTCTTCAAGGTCCATAAATAGTCACTAGTCCCTCAGTCATTGTCACTGCGCATGAGGTCATGCACCCTCCTCATCGCTCCTGCCAACATCAGCTCTGCATCGACTACCGGGATGTATCCTCCAACCGCCGTCATCCTTATTTGAACCCGGGTATGGAGCTCGATCCCATCAATCTCTCTATGGGCTATGGCTGGGGAAGCAACTCTGAAGTCCCCTGGGTATCCTAGTCTGATGGCTCTCTCAACTGTCAGTGCCTGGCGTAACTCCATAATGCGGGCAGATGCCGCAGTGATCTCAACGTTAAGCTGAGCCACTATCCAGTCATGTGCAGCTACATGTATGGTCGCCGGGGGTGGTAGAGGTGAGTCTGGGTCGCTAGAGGATATGTCATAAGCCTCGTAGGTCTGTGCATCCATCCCATCTTCCTCGTCATAATCAGTATAGGGAAAAGGACTCTGCATCCCTGGGTGTGGTGTAGGAGAGCTGTTATAGATTAAAAACTAAAGTATATAATTGATGTATTTATTACTAAGGAACGTGAGCTTTGAGGCTCGATTTGACTGCTCTTGTGTTTCGTGACTCAATCTTCCTTAACAAGATGCCTACGTACCTTGCTGATTGCCAATGATCAAGTCAAAAAACGTAGTTCTGATTTGTGGGTTGAGGCCCCTTATATAGATGTTGGGAGTCCTTGAATTGGACTTGGTATAGGAGACTTGGTAGTCAAGTCTCAGAATTAGAATGGAATTTGGAGTCCTAAGTGGTAGGAAACTGATTCCTTATCCTTCTAGGTCCCTTGGAGGCTAATCTGCAAGGATTTATGTCCTTATCGGGACTCTTCTTAATAGCTGATTTTTCCCTTATAAATTAATTACGAAATTAATTAATATTCAGGGTTTTGGGCCCTCTTTGTTCCATCAAGCCTGATCCGGTCCATAGCCTGATCATTGTGTTAACCTTTTTGGTCTGAATGTCATTCATCTTCTTATTGGGCCTAGCAGCCCAAATCATGTGTAATTAATATAATATTTAATTACGTAATCAGGATTTATTTATCCCCTATCATTTGCCCCCCAACTTTTGGGAAACCGTATAAGATTTCACAAAAGTTAAGTTCACTCATTCCCTTACAGTGTATCGTTTTGTGTAAAATATGGAGCTACCTACACATTTACAATGATTTTCCTTGTACGTAGCTTTAGGGTTGTTTAAAAACTTCCCTATTATTTTCTTACCTTTTCCTTCTTTTTAGGAATTTTATGGTATTTTTTTAGGAATTTTCCCTTTACTTCCGAGATTTTCCAAATTTTCTGCAATTTTTCAAAAACATTTTCTAATTTTCACCCCTTTTTCGACCAGGATCCTAGTCGAAAATTCGACCTGGATCCTAGTCGAATTTTGGGCCAGCCTTTTAATCCTGGTCGAAGGATTTTGACTAGGTTTCACGACCTGGATTTCGAACAGGATCCTAGTCGAACCTTCGACCTGGATTTTGGTCGAAATTTCCGTCCTTGTTTGATTCCTGGTCCAAGGATTTCGACTAGGTTCCACGACCTGGATTTCGACCAGGATCCTAGTCGAACCTTCGACCTGGATTTTGGTCGAGATTTTCGTCCTTATTTGATTCCTGTTCACAGGGTTTCGACTAGGAATCACGACCAAGGTTTCGACCGGGATCCTAGTCGAACCTACGACCTGGCTTGGTCCTCCTTCTCAAAAAGTTTCGTGTTTGATTTATGACCAGAATTTCGACCTCAATCCTGGTCTTATTGATAAGTTCTTTTCTGGCTTCTGTTCGAAAGAATTCGAACTGGATCCATGACTTCAACTTCGACCTCCATCCTGGTCTTTTTAACCCGTATTTTTTGGGCGCCTGTTCGAAAGAATTCGAATAGGATTTATGACCTCAATTTCGACCTCAATCCTGGTCTTTTTAACCCGTATTTTTCGGGCGCCTGTTCAAAAGAATTCAAATAGGATTTACAACCTCAATTTCGGCCTCAATCCTAGTCTTTGTTGGGCTTTTCCTAATCCAACTTGGATTGGGCCTTATTTGGGCCTTTTTCCAAATTCTTTTTGGATTTGGGCCTCGTTTGGGCCTTCACTTTTCCAAATCCTTTTTGGATTTGGGCCTTCACTTTTCCAAATCCATTCGGCATTTGGGCCTTATTTGGGCCTGAAGATATTCTGGAAGGTTCCAGAACTTAATAACTCTAAAGATATTCTGGAACATTCCAGAATTTGGGCTTTTTCTTTGGGCTTTCAGCTTAATGGGCTTTTCTGCCTTTTCATCTTCCCTTTTCCGCCTATATAAAGGAGTAACTAGGGTCACTCATTTCTCACTTTCTCATATCTGAATTCCCTTCCTCTTTTCTTTACCTAAAGATCTCAGAGAAATAATTATTGGTCGGAGTTTTTGAGCCCCAAAACCTCCACTTAGCAAGCCAGCCCCTTTTTGCAGCGTTACTTCAGGTAAAATACCTATCTCTCTTCTTTTCTTTTGCTTGTTTTTCCATATATTGTGTTTTAAAATTGTCTTCTTTTGCGCCCATTTTTCAGATGGCTGATAAGAGAATTACTCGTTTAGCCAAAATGAACGTGGCCAAAAAGTCTAATGAGTTCCCCATTCGATTAAGGTACACTTCTTTGATTGATATGATCAATACCCGAGGGGATGAGTACCCGTCTGACGCGCATCTGGACACGCAGGACCACATCAGTGTCTTCTGGGATCCAAAGGAGCTGGACAAGTTGAGTACTTGTTTCAAAATCAAAAACCCTTTAAGCTGGTTCTTGTGGGTTCGGACGACAGGGCCTGTCAATGGAAGAAAGATGCTTTATGCGTCTATAGGGACACTCTAAGGGCAGGTATCAGACTCCCCTTTCACCCATTTATCCCTGTTCTGCTAGCCGATGTGGGCATCAACCCTTTCCAACTCCCTTCAAACTCTTGGAGGTTGATTATTTGCTACTTGCCGCAATGTACCAAGCACAACGTCCCTACCTCGGTTGCTGTGTTCAAGAAGATCTTTCAGTTCAAGAACAACCCCGACAAAAATTCGGGGTGGGTTTCTTTGAACCAACGCCCCACCGTTTCCCACAAAGTGAATGGGAAGTCCATCCCTGACAATAACTTGGGGTGGAAGAAGGATTTTTTGTATGTCCTTTGGGAGGGCGGCGATTGGGGCACCCTCTTTCGTTCATCTTTTGAGCTAGCTGTGGATGGGAGCCCGAATGACATAGTCTTATCTGAGGAGGAGACCAGAGCCTTCAACCTCCTTACTCGAGATAATGGGACTTCCCACTCTTGGGATCTTATCAGGGAGACCGTTCTTGTAGAACGTGGCCTTTCTCCCGTTCCTAAAAAAAGTATGTTTCCTTCCTTCTCTAGTTATCTTCATTTCTCTCACTTTTTACTTTGCTAATTTCTCAATTCTCTTATCTTATTCGTTACAGTGGCTGAGAAGATCGAAGAGGCTACAAAGCCTAAATACCTGGAAACAACCAGGATGAAATGCACCAGGAAAGTCTTCAAGGACCCGCGCCTTGGGGATCACTTCCCAGAATTCCTCCTTCAGGTGAAGGAAGCAAAAGAGGAAGGCCTCGGCCAACCTTTACATACAAAACAAAAACCAGGGGCTTTCTTCCAACCCGCTTGGGGAATCCGGGGAAAGGATTCGATTGTTAGAAATACAGCGCTTGCCAAGGAATGGTCTATGCATTCCATTTCCCCTGTAAACTATCATGATCTTGTCCTTCAACAGGACTTGGAGGCTAATGAGCTTTTCGGAGCTCAGGCCTTGGTTATGGTATGTCTTTTTCTTTTGATATCTATAGCTTCCTGCCGTAATTTTTCTTGTTTCTCACTTTTCCTTTGTCTCTTGCGGGCGAACGTCCACTTTCAAGGGGTAATTCACCAAGCCAAGGCTTGGAAAGTTGGTCTGGAAGACACAAACAAGAAGCTGGAGGAGGCTAACCATCGTATAGAGGCTCCTGAAGCCCAACTTGCCTCCTCAACTTCTGATCTTGAAGCGGCCAGGGCTGAGATTGTAATTCTTAAGGCTCAAAAAGATAAAGCCTTTGACGGCTGGATGGATACTCAAGAATTCAAGGATTTAATGGTAGAGCACGATGCCCTCCTCCATCCAGTCAGTTATAAGGAAGGCTGGGACGCTGCTGTAGAGGCTATTCAGGATGAGTTTCCTGAGGTCCTTGAATAATCTTCCTTCCCTTTCCCTGTGCAAGTCCCAGCACTTGGGGGCGTTACAGATAAATTCGCCAATCTGATTAAGGATGGTGTCCCCGGTTAGAGTGCCCTCAGGAAGTCAGGGCCAAGGCCAAAAAAGGAAGGAGCTTGAATTCAGCTCTGAAAAGGAGGAATCTTCTTCTGAGGAGGAGACCGAGCCTATTATAAAGAAGGCCAGGGTAGAAGAGCCTCCAAAACCAGCGTCCCCTGTGGCATCCAAAGCGTCCAAGGATAGTTCCGAGGAAACCTCTGCGGAGACTTCTGAAGAGACTTCCGAGGGACCGACTGAAGAGACGTCCGAGGAGACTTCGGATAGTGGTTCTGAAGAATCTGAGCCTTCTAAGACCTAAGTTCTTTGCATTATTATGTATTTTTCTTTTTTTAGACAATATCAAACTTTATAATTGACTTTTACTATTTTTACTTGTATTGTCCAAGTATCATCATGTTTTTTCCGAGTTTTCAAACTCAAGTTTATAACTTGGTTTTATCCTTCACAATACATCAATCTAATAGGCTAGATTAAGCCAAACACTTTTTATTATAACTTGGTATTCTTGATACCTTACATAAGATGGGTTCAACCCTGATAAAATCTAAACATATAAAAATCCTAAGCAAGCAAAGCTTCAAGGTGCTTTTAAATCTACTTGTCACTCTGACAAGTGAGAATCGTGCTTTGACTATTTTACACATAGTAAACCTTCAGGTTTTGCGCATGCCAAGTTCTCAGGACTTTAAAACCATCCATAGTTTCAAGCTTGTAGGTTCCTCTACCTTGAACACTCTTGACCTTGTATGGCCCTTCCCAATTTGGGGCAAGCTTCCCTTTCTGCCCTACACCAGAAGCTTCCACCTTCCTTAAGACTAAGTCACCCTGTTTGAAGAACCTTTCTTTAACCCTCGGGTTCTAGTAGAATGAAGCCTTTTTTTGATATTCTGCTATCTTCGCATGTGCCTCATCTCGCACTTCATCAATTAAATCCAGGGCTAACTTTTGCTCTTCCTCATTTTCCTCAGCATTGAAAGCTTGAATCCTGGGGGAGGAATGTGATATCTCTACAGGAACAACTGCTTCTGCCCCATATGCTAACATGAAGGGAGTTGCTCTAGTCGTGACTCTACAGGTAGTCCTATAGGCCCATAGTATTGGGAGTATTTCATCCACCCAGTTATTCCTCGACTTCTCGATGCTCTTCTTTAGTCCATCCAGGATTATTCGATTCGTAACTTCCGCTTGCCCATTCGCTTACGGGTGAGCCACAGAGGTGAATCATAATTCAATTTCATTCTCCTTTCAATACTTTTTGAATTCCTCATTGTTGAATTGTGTTCCATTGTCAGTAACTAGGATGCGGGGAATTCCATATCGGCACATGATATTTTCCCACAGGAATTGTGCAACCTGCTTAGTTGTGATTTTGGCCAAAGGCTTGGCTTCAATCCACTTAGTAAAATAATCAATGGCTACAATCATGAACTTCCTTTGTGCCGTGACCATGGGAAAAGGTCCAAGTATATCCATTCCCCACATAGCAAAGGGGATAGGTGAGTTGATGGAGGTCAGCATCTCGGGGGGTTGTCTAATGACAGGTGCATGCTTCTGGCAGCGGTCACATTTCTTCACACATTCTTTGGCATCGACCATAATTTCTGGCCAATAGAAGCCTAAACGAGTTATCTTATGAGCTAGCGCTCTACCCCCAAGTGTTGCCCACATATGCCTTCATGTACTTCTTCAAGAACCAAGCGTGCCTCATCGGGCCTAAGACACCTTAAGTAGGGAACCACAAAAGATCTTTTATACAAAATCCCATCTATCAAAGACTACCTTAGTGCTCGAACAACCAACTTCCGTGCTTCAGTAGCATCATTTGGAAACCATCCGAGTTGAATATGAATCTTAATGGTATCTATCCATGACGTCCCCAAACCTATAGGAGCTACAAGCTTAACATCAATGCTCCGTGTCTTCAGAATGCGGAAGTATACATTTCCTGAGCTTTCCTCTATCTCGGATGAAGCAAACTTTGATAATGCATCTACCTTAGCATTTTCCTCCCTCGGAATGTGCTCAACATGGCATTTATCGAACTGGGTCATCACAGGGCGGACATACTTAGCCAGCGTATCATCCCTTGCCTCAAACTCTCCTTTTACCTGGGATATGACCAGCTTCGAGTTTCCACAGACTTTTAAGTTCTTGACTCTAAGTGTCCCTACTAAGCCAAGTCAAGCTATTAGAGCTTCTTGGTATCTCCCTGCCCCTCGACTTTTTGGTTGGGTATGGTACATTCCACCACGAAGTTAGCTAATACCTGGACTTTTATTGTCGTTCGTGGTTTATACTTGATGTCAAATTCTCCCAGCTCTATTGCCCACTTGATCAACCTCCCACTAGCCTTGGGACTGTGAATAATATTTCTCAAGGCTGATTTGTTAGCACTTAAATCTTATGAGCCTGAAAGTAAGGACGCAACTTTCTTGAAGCCATTACCAAGGCTAAAACAAACTTCTCAATAGTTGAATAATTCAACTCAGCTCCATGCAGAATTTTGCTGACATAGTATACGGGTTTCTGGATTTTCAGTTCCTCCTTAACCAATACAGTGCTCAACGCATTCTCTGAAACAGCCAAGTATAAGTATAAAACTACATTCAAAATTGGCTTAGCCAACAACGGGGCCTGAGCCGTATATTTCTTTAATTCCTCAAATGCCTTCTGGATTTCCTCACTCCATTCAAAATATTTGACCTTCTTTAAGTACTTGAAGAACGACAAGCACTTGTCCCCTGACTTCGAGATGAATCGTCCCAGCGTAACAACCCTTCATGTGAGCTTCTGGACATCTTTGATAGTTTTTGGTGGTTTCATGTCCAGGATTGCCTTTATTTTATCAGGATTGGCCTCGATTCCTCTCTTGGAGACCATTAATCCTAAAAACTTTCCAGACCCTACTCCGAAAGCACACTTCGTAGGATTTAACATCATCTTATGATATCTCAGGACCTCAAAAGCTTCCCTCAAATAGGTTATATGGTCAGTCTTTACTAGACTCTTGACTAACATGTCATCAGCATAGACTTCCATGGTCTTGCCAATAAGATCTTTAAAAATTTTATTTACCAACCTTTGATAGGTGGCTCCTGCATTCTTGAGACCAAATGCCATAACAAGATAACAATAAACACCAAAGTCAGTGATGAATGATACCTTTGGAATGTCATCCTTGTGCATCTTGATCTGATTGTATCCAATAAACCCATCCATAGAGCTCAACATCTCATGCCCAACAGTGGCATCTATCAAAGTATCAATCCTTGGTAATGGGAAACAGTCCTTAAGATAGGCATCATTCAGATCAGTAAGTCCACACACATCCTCTATTTTCCATTGGCCTTCTTCACCATTACAGGGTTTGCTAACCATTCCGGAAATTGAATCTCCTCAATGAAACCAGCCTCTAAGAGCTTCTCTACTTCCTGTTTTATAGCTTCTTGCCTCTCTGGAGCAAAACTTCTTTTCTTTTGCTTCACTGTCTTCCGATTTGGGTCCGTATTCAGCTTGTGAGTAATCAGTTCCGGGTTTATGCCTGGCATATCAGCTGCTGACCATGCAAAAACGTCACCATTTTCTTGCAAAAAATTCACCAACTTCCCTCTAAGGGGCTCCTCGAGTGTGGCTCCAATAAAAGTCACCTTCTCAGGATCCTCGGGGGCTAAAGGAATCGAAACCAAGTCTTCTGCTGGCTTTCCTCTTTTCTCATCATTCTCTCGGATATCCAGATCTTCAATAGGAAGAACCTGCCCCCAACTCCATCTGCCCTCAAAGAGGCCACATAACAACTTCTAGCCATTTTTTGATCTCCCCTCTCTTCTCTGATCCCATCCCGGGTGGGAAACTTCATAACTGAATGGTAGGAAGAAGGGACTGCCTTGAAGGCGTGTCTCCATGTTCTTCCCATGATAGCGTTGTAAGTCGAACTAGCCTTCACCATCACAAAGTCCAACATCTAAGTTGCTTGCCTTGGTTCCTGTCCTATGGTTGTTGGAAACTTGATTATCCCTTCTACGGGGCACTCCACTCCCGCATATCCATATATCGGCATGTCGGTTGGGGTTAATTGGGAGTCATTTTATCCCATCCTTAAAAAGGTGTCATGGAGCAAGATATCCACTGAAGCACCATTATCCACAAGGACCCTTCTCACCGGGCTGTTCCCTATTATCGGGGTTATGACCGGCGGGTCATCATGGGGAAATTTCACACCCTCCAGATCAGAATCATCAAAAGACATTTTTACTCCTATCCTGGCCCTCTTCAGGGCTTCCCCAACAATATGCATAACTTCTCGGGCATATGCTTTCCTGGAGTTCTTGGATAATTCAGCAGCAGTTGGCCCTCCAAAAATTGTGTTTATCACAGGCCCTCGGGGTCGCGGTCCTCCGAAGATTGTATTTATCACCGGTCCCATAGGTTGGGGATTTCGCCCCAGATCTTCTTGATCTCTTCTTTGATCGTCTAAGTTTTTTCTCACATTGTTGCTCCTGTCTCCTCCATCTCCAGTGTACTTGTTCAATCTCCCTTTTCTAATAAGGAACTCAATTTCATCTTTCAGTTGTCTACACTCATCGGTGTCATGACCAACATCCTTGTGAAATCTACAATACTTGCTCTTATCTAGCTTGGCAGGATCGGCCTTCAAGGGCTTAGGCCAATGAATATCTCGATCTTTCTCGATTTCCATTAAAATTTGGCTCCTTGGAGCATTCAGCTTAGCATACTCAGTGAATTTTTGTCCAGGTCCTCCTCTCTTCGGAGTTGAGTCAAGGTTTTGCTTAGTTCTGGGATACTTGTCCTTAGCGATGTATTCCAGACCGGTCTTCCGTTTCTTGCCTCCAGCGGGCTCGTTGCTCACGACTGTCTTCCTCATACTCTCTTCCACCTTGATGTACTTCCCTGCCCTGTCTTGGAGCTGCAACATACTTTCAGGGGGCGTTTGGCCAAGGACATCTTGAAAAACTCATCCCTAGTTCCCTGTTGCAGTGCTATCATGGCTACCTTGTCATCAAGGTCCGAGACTTTTAAAGCTTCCTTTGTGAAACGATTCAGGTAGTCTCTTAAGGATTCCTTTGCCCCCTGCCCAATGCTCATGAGGGATGCTGAACTTTTCTCCTGCACTCTCCCACTGATGAATTGCTTAATAAAAGCCTGACTTAATTCTCTGAAGGACCCAATAGAGTTTGGGGGTAAACGACTATATCACCTTTGAGCCATACCCGACAGGGTTTGAGGAAAGTCCCGACACTTAATAACGTCATTCACGGGCTATAGCAACAGTGCATTAGAGAATGTCCTGACATAATTGGCGGGATCTCGAGTGCCATTATAAGCTTTGATAGTGGGCATCATGAACTTCCTTGAGATATGGGCATTCATTATTTTTTCAGTGAATGGTGGGGTAGGATCATCAGGATCTCCAAGGGGGAGAAGATTGCTTGGATCAGCCCTTGGGACAACATCCCTTCTCTGTATCGGACCATCCAGGTCTATGATAGGGGGAGGATTCCTCCCCTTGGGGGTAATGGGGGTCTGGTGTTCTGGTGTGACTCCAAGTCGCGCTTCGGCCTTTGAATCTCAGCCTCATGAGCCCTAATCCTTTCCTGCACTTCTTGGGAATTCGTCCCTTGGGTGCTCCTAGGACGTTGGCGACTATCAGCCATCGGCTCTTTCCAGCACACCTCCTTCTTGGGGCCACTTCATCATCTGAAGATTCAGAGTCTCTCTTAGTGTAAGGACCAGAAAATTCCTGATCCTCAGGGATTGGAGCCAAACCTTGTATATAGGGGGGCGATCGCCCTCGTGCTTCACTCCGCCCATCATGTCTGCTTCCTCCAACCTCGGGGTAAAGGGGCATGCCATACGGGGGGTTAGTAGTCACAATAGTTGAATACTCATACCCAATGGGTCGAGAATTCACAGGTGCATGTAGTTGTTGAACTTGGGGATTCGTACCTTGAGTAGCCAAGGGAATCGTCCCTTGTGGCTGAGGTTCAGTTGCCCCTATCTGGGCTTCTCCTTTTGTGGCTTCATAAGTTGAATGAGGAGGTACCTCCATGGTCGATGAAATCACTTGGGTTGTCCCCACTGGTGTTCCTCCTTCAAGGGCTCTAACTGTTCTTTGTGTTCTCGCCATGGTTGTTGTTGTGCCTTTTCCACAGACGGCGCCAAATATTATGGATTAAAAACTAAAGTATATAATTATTGTGTTTATTACTAAGGAACGTGAGCTTTGAGGCTTGATTTGACTGCTCTTGTGTTTCGTGACTCAATCTGCCTTAACAAGATGCCTACGTACCTTGCTGATTGCCAAAGATCAAGGTAAAAAACATAGTTCTGATTTGTGGGGTGAGGCCCCTTATATAGATGTTGGGAGTCCTTGAATTGGACTTGGTATAGGAGACTTGGTAGTCAAGTCTCAGAATTAGAATGGACTTTGGAGTCCTAAGTGGTAGGAAACTAATTCCTTATTATTCTAGGTCCCTTGGAGGCTAATCTGCAAGGATTTATGTCCTTATTGGGACTCTTCTTAATAGCTGATTTTTCCCTTATTAATTAATTACAAAATTAATTAATATTCAGGGTTTTGGGCCCTTTTTGTTCCATCAGGCCTGATCTGGTCCATCGGGCCTGATCAATGTGTTAACCTTTTTGGTCTGAATGTCATGCATATTCTTATTGGGCCTAGCAGCCCAAATCATGTATAATTAATGTAATATTTAATTACGTAATCAGGATTTATTTATCCCCTATCAAGATTGAACAGTCGGGAGAGGGTACATATCTACATCCTTCCAGCCTAAGTCATCTCCCCAGGGCATCTCAACGTCGTCAGCTATGGGGACGGGAAGGTCAGTCTCCTCCTCCCTGGGGCATCCTCAGTAGGGTCATTCACTGTTATGTTGTGTCAATTTAAGAAAACAAGTGTGGGCTATAAAGCCCAGCATAATAATGTACAGTATGAAAATGACTGTATGATAAACTCACGTAAAACATCATATTTGATGATAATGTTTTATTCAAAAAAATAGTTTTCCTAGGTGATACACACCTTCTTATGAAAACAATCCTTTAGTGGATTTTATTATCCTGCGAATAACTTAATAGTAAACCCAGCACCTAGGCTTGGGTTACGGTATTGCATCACAATTTCAATTGGAAGAATAGGACATTCGTTGGAGCCACCGCATAAGATGATCAGTCGTACTACGATAATAGTAGCCTTTTCTACTAGTAGAAGGACGACACCTTCATATCACAGTTATCACCCTTGCCCCATTCGGGCTACGTGTCCCATTTTTGGGTATACACATACTTCACAAGTTCCTGAGTACACAGAGTACCTTCGCCTGCGGTACCTTTGGTAGTCCATCTAGCACACATAGTATAATGACTCGTATATTTTTATATTTAATTAAAGTATAATTATGGAATTATTAAATTAAATATATGTGTATAGCTTCTGTCAGCTATGTATTGTTTTACTTTTATCTATGTGTATGTGATTATTGGTGTATGGAATTGAATTGTGTGGTTAATTAATGAATTGTATGATTTTGTACCGTTGTTAAAAATGGTGTTATTGCATTTTATTTCTATAAATACTTGGATTGTCTCTAAAATTATTTTTATGACTTTATAATTTCAATAATTATTTTTAGAACTTTATAAAATTGAGAAATCGAAATTTCATTAATTATTTGATTTTCTGAGTGTGTCTAATGGTAAAATCCATATTTAATTATGAAAATCTTCGAAAATTATGAAACTTATATCTTATTAAGTTCGTATTATTCTGAGAATTTTAAAATTATTTTGGGAATTTTTGGAGTTAGTTTCACCCGTGCGTTGATTCGTGTAATTGATAAAAGCGGGTACAAATTGCATTTCAAAAATTGTTTTAAAATAGCGAAATTTATGTTTTTAGTAATTGCAGGATATTTATAATATTTTAAAACTAATTCCGTAATTATTGGAGATTGTTTTATTCGCATCTCCGTCCGATAATTCTGAATTTTGGGGTAAATCAGACCCTTAAATACTCATATTTATCATGAAAGCCACGTGTCAGTTTCTAATTAGGTAATGGGACACCTGTCACTTTCTCCTTGCACACCTGTTGAACAAGAAAAATAATAAAAAAAAGAAGAAGAAATAAACCCATTACCTTCCCCCTTCTTCTTCACCCCTATTCTTTATTCCCTTCGTCTCTTGTCTCTTTGTCTCAGCTTTCTGCTAAGCTCAATCAGTTTCTTTTCTTTCTTTCCTCTCCCTATGTGCTCTGAGGTTCTCGGTAATTAATGTATGGCCGTCCCTGTTTTCTTTTCAATTCCCGTCGCGCCGCCTTCCCTCGTTTTCCAGCGAGGTGATTGTCGTGGCGTGTGTGGCTTGCGTTTGTTTGTATATACAGATGTTGTATGTATTTTGTGATTGCTTTCCCCTGTGTTTCTGGTTGTCCTCCTTATTATTACCGGTTGCCGCCGGTTATCGCCGGAGAGGCTGCCGGTGTGTGCTGTTCACGCGCCTCTGCGTGTGTCCTGTATGTTCGATGCAAATATTTCTAATTTAGCTCTAATTTTATTTGTTTTCTGTGCAGGATTTATTTGATTACTGTTTCGTGATATCAGTAAATTAGTGTGGAATTATATTGCTAATCGGTGAAGTTCATGTTGGAACCCGAATTAATCGGGTACCCGCGGATTTTACCGCCATCCGCGATGAATTTCGATGAGCGGACGATGGACAATGATAATGTATATATGAGTCCTAATATTTCAAAAATAAATAAATATAAAAATATGAATTAAAAATATAAAATACGTACAATGATAATAATTAGTTGAGTTAAAGCGGTGATTGGAAAATTGTGAAATTTGGATTGTGAGATTTGTTGGATTGTTGGATTATGACTGGTTGTGTTTGGGAATTGACGTCGAATTGGTTTGACGGGTAGTCCGATAAACAAAGGAGACGCTGCCCGATTTCCGGGAAAATTGAACTACGGAAATACGGGAGTGTATCTAATAATTATCGGGACGTGGAGTGACTATATATATATGTATATTTTATACAAAACTTGATTGTGCGATGAGATGAAATATTTTTCCAAAATAATAACCCTGATTTCGTAAAATTACGAGTATACGTATTTCCAGGAAACGTATACTGAACCCTGATTGTTATGTATGCTATTGTATTATAATAATGTATATATAAGTACGAGTCGGGACTGTTATCATTTGGGTAGGATTGGTGTCGAAGATATGTCAAGCATACCTAGACGTCTAACGTAGGGTATTTCGGCTCTGTAGATATTAGTCAAAGGACTCAAGAAGTGATATCAAACTAAAGATAATCTAGTGATCAGTTGACAAGCGCAGCGAGGTTCCTAAGCGAAGGACCTGGGCGTTGAAGTCGGATCCAGGATAATTTGATAGTAAGGCGATAAAGCCAAGTGTCCAAGTTAGTCCAAGGTCGATCGGTAATAGTGGTAAAGCTCTGCAAGGCAAGTACCCTTGACCATTCTGTTATGGTTCAGTGCATAGGAATAGCTAAATGTTTAATTCTCGTAATGGAACATAAATGTTTTAAGTTACGTATCCCTTGTGTTTGAAAATGTTATTAAATATGTGTTTTTGGGGAAAAGTAACTTCTGAAAATACCTATCTCTAAAGTGTGATTAAAAAATGGAAAAGAAGTTTTCAATAGTGTGCTGTGATAGAATTGATTTTTAACAAGAGATAGGTAAAAGTGATTTTGAAACTGGATAAAACAAATCAGATATTGGATAACGTTGCGTAAGTGGCTAATTCGGTTGCGCGCATTACATAACCGATTAGTCCAGCATAGATAATCAGAGACCTAGCTAGTCTCTGCGGATCCGGTGATTTTGTGTGAAAGCCCGATCAGCTTTCCTAGACATTTTGTGTGATAGCCCGGCCAACTATCCTAGATAATTTGTGTGGAGGCCTGATCAGCCCTCCCTAGATAACATCCAATACATATCTGATTGTGATTCCAGTAATGGAACAAATGGCTTTGGGTCCCCGTAACGGGACATATGATTTTATGGTTCCTATAATGGAACAGAAGGTTTATAAATGAAAATAGCATGCTAAAAAAATTGAACTATGGTTTTTATGCACAACACATGACTGTTGATCTTGTTTTACAGAGCATGCTAGTTTTGATATCCAGTTTATACCTGATTTACATGTTTCTGGCAAGTTATAAATTCTGTTCCTATAACTGCAGTACTTTAAACTATTATTACTTGTTATTCATATAGTGGTGCAGCTGAGCAAGCAATTGCTCACCTTTGCAGAATATTTTATATGTATTGCAGATGCCTAGGAGATTCTCTTGTGGTAGTCAGGGCAGGGTTCCAGTTTCCCTTCGTGTCAGACTCCTCTGAGCTGGTTGTGTTGGACCAAGGGTGGTCTGTTGATTTGCTGTGTTAAGTTAGCTGCGTCAGGACGATTGTCGTAAGTCGGTTCATGTTAGTTATAACCTAAATCATACTTAAACCTGGAAAAGGTCTTGGTAAAGGGGTCGTAGTTATGTATTATTAATGATTTAGATTAATATATGATTTTTATGATTATTGTTGATGACGTGAACTCCTGACCCCGGGGTTGAGGCTGTTACAGTTGGTATCAGAGCTACAGGTTTGAGTCCCTGATTTAGGTTATGGGTAGAGTCAAAAGAGTGAAGAAAGTTTTATATATAGATGTAAGTCAGTAACTCAATCAGAGGAGCGAGTCTAAGAGTTTAGTCAAGGGTTTCGGAAGCGTAACCCTGACGTTTGTTGAGGTTGACTGGAACTGCCCTAACCTAGAGTACGTCTTCTTTGTATATGTATTATTAGTAACGTTCGACAGAGATTTCTAGTTTTTCCTCGAGAAAACGAGTCTGATTGCGAAGATTCAGCATTGAGCGGGCTCTTGTTGGGTTAGCTGAGAAGACACCGCCGTTATTTCTAAATATCGCATTTTATGTATTAAGGAATGTTATTGGACTGATTATGTGATCTTGGTGAGTTCGGATATCGTGATAATAGTTAGGGGCTGTTATGATGACTAAGTTTGGTAGTGAATGTGGATTAGAACGGGAGGTGATATCTTTGAACTCTTTTATTTCTTTCCTTAAAATGTATTTTTTTCTCCAGAGTAATTGTTTCTTATTCTATAAGTTGTTTATCTTTTTTGTGAGAAGTTGTGAACCCGAGGTAAGCTACATAGGGTCTTGTTGATCTCCTTATAAATCAGATTCTTTCTTTTCTATCTTTTCCTTGGTGACTTTTCGGTTGATTGGGGAAAACAATGCATATGAATTGACCATTTGTCTTTGTGATAAAAGGGTCTAGTGGGACGCCACCGGGTTATGTGTTGTGACCGTATGGTAATAAGACTGGCCATCTTATGTACTTGTATAATTGCTCTCAGTCATACCTATGTCTTCTTCTTTTGTCCTCCCTGTATCATTGATTCTTTGATTTTGAAATTTCATTTGAAGTCCCGAGGCAGTGGATTGTTGGTAGCCTTTATGATTAGACAGTCTTGGTCATCGAAAGTAGTTGAGAGTTGACTGTCTGAAAGAAATATAAGATGTACCTTGGATTGCTAGTTATCCCAGAAATGATAATAGTATAGAGGATTTATGATTCGATATTGAAGGTTGCGGTTTTAGAAAAGTTAAACCGCGGAAGATGGGTCAATTGTAAGAGATAAGAAGTCGCCTTGGGAAGAATGGGTGATTGAACCTCAGGCTAGTGCCTTAGCCAAGTCTATGATTCTTAAGATTAATTTAACTTATTAGTTTACCTTTTTCGGGTGGTGCTTTGGATAGCCTGTCTAGCTTTGCGGTATATGGAATTTGTTAATGTTGTAGTTTATTGGTACTAAAAGGTTGCTCATTTGTTGTTGTACTGAGAGAGCACACCATAATGTTTAGTACCTTTATATTCCAGTTTTCTGCGCTGTTGTTGATTCTGCTACTGTTATAATTGTTATTGTTGCTAGTGTTGCTGATCTAGATATCTTTTATAAATGGAACCTGAGGATAGGGACATGGGTGCTTTAATTGGGCAGCATTTTCCTGACACAGGTGCACCGTTTGAACGGTGATATTTTTTTATACATTCTCATTATGTTTTGAATAAATTCCCTGTTATATTTCAGGAAAATGCCACCCAAGAAAGCTATCCAGTCTAAAGAAAATAGTAGTAGTTTGGCGGAGGTTCCAGTTATAAATGAAATTCTAGACTTGTTGCGCCAGCATCAACAACAACAGTTGCAGTTAATCCAACAGATTCAGCAGCAACAACATCAACAAGGAAAGCTAAACCAAACTACTAGTTTTAAATCCTTTCAGTCTGTTAAGCCCCCAGAGTTCAAAGGCGAAGTGGATCCTGTTGTTGCCATAAATTGGCTGAAGGAAATGGACAAGGCATTTACCCTCACGCAAGTAAATGATGATCTTAAGATTGACTATGCGAGTTACTTTCTTAAGAATGAAGCAAATTATTGGTGGGAATCCACTCGAGTGTTGGAAGGAGAAGGCCCTGTTTTTTGGGCAAGATTTACAGAATTATTCTTGAAAAAGTATTTTCCCGATGGTTTAAGGAGTCAGTTGGAAGTTGAGTTTCTAGAGCTGAAACAAGGTGAGAGAAGTGTGCTGGAGTATGAGGCCAAGTTTACAGAATTGGCTCGATTAGTTCCTGAGTATGTAAGTACGGAGATTCAGAAAGCAAGGAGGTTTCAAAAAGGGTTGAAGCCTGAGATTCGTAGAGGAGTTGTGGCACTGCAACTTAAGACATACTCCTCTATGGTTCAGGCCGCCCTGATAATGGAAAGTGACCAGAAGTTGGCTGTTAAGGAAATAAGTGATAAGAAAAGGAAGTCAGAACGTGTTAAAGACAAGGTAGACCAAGGAGAGTCCAGTGAGGAATTTGATAATCAGTTTGGCCAAAACAGGAGTAAGAGATTCCGGAGACAAAGTTTATTTCGGACTAGGTCTAGTGCTACTTCAGTTGCTTCCACTCCAACTCAGTCAGTTAAGTCAGCAGTGGATTGTAAGTCCTGTGACAGGAGACACAGTGGTTCGTGTAAAAAGAATGTGCAATGTTTTAAGTGTGGCATAAGGGTCATTATGCCTCGGAATGTAATCCAGAAAATCCAGGAGTTACGTGTTATAATTGTGGAAAAGTTGGGCATATTGCAAGGAGTTGTAGAATGGTTACTCAAGATACTATATCCCAAGGGCCAATATCCAGCACAGCTAGAGGCAGAACTTCTAAAAGGACCAGAAGATCGAGCATTTAGAACTTGGATGTAGTTGCACCTGATTTTCCACCCTTCGAGCTAGAAGAGTTTGATGTGATTTTAGGATTGAGTTGGTTGTCATGTAGTAAGGTAAGGAGCGGTAGCCAATAGTAAGGTAAGTTTCTGGATGCAGAAGTAATATAGGGAATTCTTCCAATCATGCAAGAAAATAAATGATAAGCTAAGGACATAAAGTAGATCCACCATATGTAAAGATACGAAGAAGAAAATACTTAAGCTGGAGGAATTTTGAGTAATAAATAAATGTCCTGGAATGTCTGAAGGTCAGTGGAATGAAATAGTTAGTGCGATAATTGTGAAAGTGATTGAAAAAAGTGAGTGTAATAGATAGAGACCCAGAAATGCACCGGTGATGTTGCTGGCAAGAAGAATGAAATTATGAGATTGTGTACTAATTATCGGGAGTTTAACAGAATGATAAATAAGAGTAGGTAACCTCTGTAAAGGATTGGTTACTTATGTGACCTAATTTAAGGAGCGTGTGATTTTTACGGGATTGATTTAAGATACAGCCTAAGGGCATGTTCAAGATTGCAATTAGGATGGGTTATGAGCGTTGCAAGGCTGGTGATATCATGTGGAGTGACAAGTGTGTGAGTCGTCTATAAGGATTTAAAGAACATAGTGTATAAAGAGTACTTGGATAAGCAAATTTTATTTATTGATAACATCCTCGCCCATCTAAGGGTTAAGGAAGACTAAGTTGAACGCTTAAAGAAATGTCTGCGAAAGGTTGAAAAGTAGCAATCGAATACTAAGCTTCAAAAGTATGAGAATTTTGATCAGAATTGATTATGAGCCATGGTTGTTAAAGTGACTCCCCATCAAGAAGGATACTTTCAGGGATAAATGTCTTGAGTGGAAAAGAAAATTGAACATTATTAAGATTATTGAAGAGTTAGCGGGAGAATGGAAGAAGTTAGGAATTGAAGATTTAAGTACACGGAAGTAATGGAGAGTAAGTGTATGAGATCACTTTTCAATTAGAAGGAATGGGAAGAATCAAGCAGTGTTAAAAAGAAGTCGTGAACCAGGAATTGAACATGACTAAGATTCCGAGGAAATTGAAAAGAGTAAAAGTTAGAGTTCGAATACCGAAAGGTGATAAAATTTGAATATATGAATTTACTATCTAGCTGGACGAATGAGAATGAGTAAGAAGTGCTTGGATGTTGGAATTAAATTAAAAATCAGTATTACCTATCATCTTTAGATGAAGGGTTAAAATAAGAAGGTGATGCGGACAATATAAGATATGTGGAAAGTATGTATGATGGGTTTAAAAAGGGGAACTGCGGTAATTACCTACCCTAGATTGATTTTTTTATGATAATAGTTACCCTGTTAGTAATAAAATACTACTTTGCGAAGTGTTGTGTGGACACAAGTATGATTCCTCCCTCTATTGAGAGAAAGTGGGAGTAGAGATATTGTTAAGTTCTAGATTAATTCAGTACATTCATAGTGTGGTGGTGTTAACTCAGGAAAGAGTTGAAAAAGCTCATGATATACAAAGAGAGAAAGCGGATTCGCATCGAGAGAATATGAATACCTAGAATGAGGATCGGGGTATAGGCGAAAGTTTTACCCAAATAGAGATTGGTTAAGTTGAGCAGAAGGGACAAGTTAAGTCCTTAATATAGTGAATCATTCGAGGTATTGATAAATATAGGTATAGTTGCCATGAGTTGACGTGGCTGCTGCAGTTGCAGTATATATATAATGTGTCTTGCGTATCAATATTAAGGTGATATGTATCTGATTTGGATCAAATTATTGATTAGGAGCCAATGTGCTCTTATCCAAACCCTAGTTCGTTAAGAGCGAGTCCTTAGTAATGAATTTATGTCTATAGTAAGTATGCCTTGAATAAATCCTTGAGTCGAAGAGGTTATCTGGAAGTTAGAGTCGAGGTTGCTTGACAAATATCCTCACTTATTTAGTTAAGTTAGATTCTGAGGACAGAATCTTTTTAAGGGGGAAAGAATATAACGACTCGTATATTTTTTTATATTTAATTAAAGTGTAATTATGGAATTATTAAATGAATAATATATGTGTATAGCTTCTGTCATCTATGTATTGTTTTACTTTTATCTATGTGTATGTGATTATTGGTGTATGGAATTGAATTGTGTGGTTAATTAATGAATTGTGTGATTTTGTACCGTTGTTAAAAATGGTGTTATTGTATTTTATTTCCATAAATACTTGGATTGTCTCTAAAATTATTTTTATGACTTTCCAATTTCAATAATTATTTTTAGAACTTTATAAAATTGAGAAATCGATATTTCATTAATTATTTATTTTTAAATGATTTTCTGAGTGTGTCTAATGGTAAAATCCATATTTAATTATGAAAATCATCAAAAATTATTAAACTTATATCTTATTAAGTTCGTATTATTTTGAGAATTTTTAAATTATTTTGGGAATTTTTGGAGTTAGTTTCACCCGTGCGTTGATTCGTGTAATTGATAAAAGCGGGTACAAATTGCATTTCAAAAATTGTTTTAAAATAGCGAAATTTATGTTTTTAGTAATTGCAGGATATTTATAATATTTTAAAACTAATTCCGTAATTATTGGAGATTGTTTTATTCGCATCTCCGTCCGATAATTCTGAATTTCGGGGTAAATCAGACCCTTAAATACTCATATTTATCATGAAAGCCACGTGTCAGTTTCTAATTAGTTAATGGGACACCTGTCACTTTCTCCTTGCACACCTGTTGAATAAGAAAAATAATAAAAAAAAAGAAAGAAAGAAACCCATTACCCCCCTTCTTCTTCACCCCTGTTCTTTATTCCCTTCGTCTCTTGTCTCTTTGTCTCAGCTTTCTGCTAAGCTCAATCAGTTTCTTTTCTTTCTTTCCTCTCCTTGCCCGTGTGCTCTGAGGTTCTCGGTAATTACTGTATGACCGTCCCTGTTTTCTTTTCAATTCTCGTCGTGCCGCCTTCCCTCGTTTTCCGGCGAGGTGATTGTCGTGGCGCGTGTGGCTTGCGTTTGTGCGTATATACAGATGTTGTATGTATTTTGTGATTGCTTTCCCCTGTGTTTCTGGTTGTCCTCCTTATTATTTCCGGTTGCCGCCGGTTATCGCCAGAGAGGCTGCCGGTGTGTGCTGTTCACGCGCCTCGGCGTGTGTCCCGTATGTTCGATGCAAATATTTCTGATTTAGCTCTAATTTTATTTTTTTTCTGTGCAGGATTTATTTGATTACTGTTTCATGATATTAGTAAATTAGTGTGGAATTATATTGCTAATCGGTGAAGTTCGTGTTGGAACCCGAATTAATCGGGTACCCGCGGATTTTACTGCCGTCCGCGATGAATTTTGATGAGCGGACGGTGGACAATGATGATGTATATCTGAGTCCTAATATTTTAAAATAAATAAATATAAAAATACAAATTAAAAATATAAAATACGTACAATGATAAGAATTAGTTGAGTTAAAGCGGTGATTGGAAAATTGTGAAATTTGGATTGTGAGATTTATTGGATTATGACTGGTTGTGTTTGGGAATTGACGTCGAATTGGTTCGACGGGTAGTCCGATAAACAAAGGAGACGCTGCCCGATTTCCGGGAAACTTAAACTACGGAAATACGGGAGCGTATCCGATAATTATTGGGACATCGAGTGACTATATATATATATGTATATTTTATACAAAACTTGATTGTGCGATGTGATGAAATATTTTGCCAAAATGATAAGCCTGATTTCGTAAAATTACGAGTATACGTATTTCTTAGAAACGTACACTGAACCCTGATTGTTATGTATGTTATTGTATTATAATAATGTATATATAAGTACGAGTCGGGACTGTTATCGTTTGGGTAGGATTGGTGTCGAGGATATGTCAAGCATACCTAGACGTCTAACGTAGGGTATTTCGGCTCTATCAGTCAAAGGACTCAAGAAGTGATATCGAACTAAAGATAATCTAGTGATCAGTTGACAAGCGCAACGAGGTTCCTAAGCGAAGGACCTGGGCATTGAAGTCGGATCCAGGATAATTTGATAGTAAGGCGATAAAGCCAAGTGTCCAAGTTAGTCCAAGGTCGATCGGTAATAGTGGTAAAGCTCTGCAAGGCAAGTACCCCTGACCATTCTGTTATGGTTCAGTGCATGGGAATAACTAAATGTTTTATTCTCGTAATGGAACAGAAACGTTTTAAGTTACGTATCCCCTGTGTTTCAAAATGTTGTTAAATATGTGTTTTTGGGGAAAAGTAACTTCTGAAAATACCTATCTCTAAAGTGTGATTAAAAAAATGGAAAAGAGGTTTTGAATAGTGTGCTGTGATAGAATTGATTTTTAACAAGAGATAGGTAAAAGTGATTTTGAAACTGGATAAAACGAATCAGATATTGGATAACATTGCGTAAGTGGATAATTCGGTTGCGCGCATTACATAACCGATTAGTCCAGCATAGATAATCAGAGACCTAGCTAGTCTCTGCGGATCCGGTGATTTTGTGTGAAAGCCCGATCAGCTTTCCTAGACATTTTGTGTGATAGCCCGGCCAACTATCCTAGATAATTTGTGTGGAGGCCTGATCAGCCGTCCCTAGATAACATCCAATACATATTTGATTGTGATTTTATGATTCCAGTAATGGAACAAATGGATTTGGGTCCCCGTAACGGGACATATGGTTTTATGGTTCCTATAATGGAACAAAAGGTTTATAAATGAAAATAGCATGCTAAAAAAATTGAACTATGGTTTTTATGCACAACACACGACTGTTGATCTTGTTTTACAGAGCATGCTAGTTTTGATATCCAGTTTATACCTGATTTACATGTTTCTGGCAAGTTATAAATTCTGTTCCTATAACTGCAGTACTTTAAACTGTTATTACTTGTTATTCATATAGTGGTGCTGCTGAGCAAGCAATTGTTTACCCTTGCAGAATATTTTATATGTATTGTAGATGCCTAGGAGATTCTCGCATGGTAGTCAGGGCAGGGTTTCAGTTTCCCTTCGTGTCAGACTCCTCTGAGCTGGTTGTGTTGGACCAAGGGTGGTCTGTTGAGTTGCTGTGTTAAGTTAGCTGCGTCAGGACGATTGTCGTAAGTCGGTTTGTGTTAGTTGTAACCTAAATCATACTTAAACCTGGAAAAGGTCTTGGTAAAGGGGTCGTAGTTATGTATTATTAATGATTTAGATTAATATATGATTGTTATGATTATTGTTGATGACGTCAACTCCTGACCCCGGGGTTTAGGCCGTCACACATAGTACCAGAGTCTAACCCTCCCTTGTCCTTTTTAAAAGGATTCTATCATATCTCGAGAACTCGAACCACATCGAAGTTCCCTCAAGCATTTTGCTTGTTGATAGGCACAGTTTTATCTCATATATATATATGTACTTCCGAAAGTTTTTGGAGGAAGTACTAAGGATGTGAGTTGACCATTGTCAACAAAGTTTCTTTTGAAACTATATTCAAAATATTTAAAATAAGTCGAGATAATATTCCGCACCCATACGCTACTTATTATGCACTCATGCGCTACTTATTATGCACCCTTTCAACTTATATTACCCTTATTATTCCTTTAAGTCCTTGTTCTTGTTATGGTCGCTTCCTTTTTCAAAGTATCTTATGTCCGTTTTCATTTTCGTCGGCGGCTCCGCTTATGGAATCTACGGTTTTCTAATCGCGCAGTCTCGGCTCCGATATTTTTATAAAATTGAAAAATCATTATTTTCACTTAAAATTTTTATGACAGTTAGGAAACTCAATTTACTGCTCTCTGTAAAAATTTCATGTTTATGAACTTAAATCTTAAATAAGGTTGGGTCAAAGATTTATACCTTTCTTGAGATCTTGAGATGTGTTCTTGATGATGGTGAAGTCTTGGGAGAGCTTAGTATAGTTTTTGGAACCTAAAACAACCATTAAAATCAAGAAACAAAACAAAAGTTACTATTTATACTATTCACTATCATCTTTTTTGATTTTATTTCACCCATCAAGCCTTGATAAAAAGAGCTCAAAGATTTATCTTACCATAGTTTAGGTGGTGTTAGGTCACACACACTATAGAGGGGGGTGAATACAGTGTATAGCACAATCAAATCGAACTTTAATAACTCAAGTAACAGAAAACAAACTTTATTGAAACAATAAACTCTGTTACAGTATGGAACTGTTCTCTCTCAGTGATGAACAAATATCACGAGAGCTGCTAGGGTTACAATGAATAATCTTCTCGATTGTAATAACACTTATAGTGTAAACCCTATGTCTGTGTTTATATACTACACAGTTACAAGATAATCGCTAATTGATATGGAATATAATTCTGCTTCCTAAAATATATCAATCAGATATCTTTTCTTCCAAGTATTCTGTAATAACTCGAATTTTTGAGACCCTGTAAAACGTTTAATGAATAGTAACCTTGACAGACGGGAAAACTTTTCAGCCCACACTATATAGTGCATAAGAAAATGAATTTCGGAATAGATATTACGACTATACGTACCAAATAAGTGTATGTAAACGCTATTAGTTTTCGAAGAAAATGAACTTTGAAAAACAACCGTAATTACGACTTATCAAGGACTACGGGAATCACAATATAATTACGAGATTAAAATCCTACGGATTTATATTCAATTAGGATAAATAAAAATATAAGGAATAAATACGAAAATAATTACATTGCGAACCATTTACGAATAAGTATTGCGGAGAACGTTTAAGTAACCGAGCGAACGTGTAAACGATTAATTAAACGTAACGTACTAACTAAACCATGGTAAGGAAGTAACCATGGTTATTTCATCAAATAGTAAGCTAACCCTAGGATGACCAAGCTAGCTAGCAAATAGTGTGCTAAGGAGCTAACCTTGTAGTTTAGCTTGTAAGCTAGCAAGCTACAAAGATTTGTCCATGGATTTGGAGACAAGTAATAAACCTAAGCTATCCTAGGAAGAATAAAGATCAACTTGAAAAGATATCAAGTCACCTTCCAAGAAGAAACCTAGAATTCATCCAAGAGAAGCAACCAAGGGCTATAAATACCCCCCACCCCCATTTGCTCCCATTCGGCTATTTGAAGAAAAAAAGAAGGAATTGCAATTCAAAACTCCAAGCTCTAGTTCTTGTAAAATCCCAAAATTATTTCCCAAGCCTCCTAGCAACTAAAATAAGGTAAGAAAAATCTTTCATCTCTTTTTATCAAGGTTTGATGGGTGGAATAAATTCAAGAAACTCACTAGTGAATAGTGTGAATAGTAACCTCTCTTTGGTTTCTTGATTTTAATGGTGGTTTTAGGTTCCAAAAATCATACCAAGCACTTCCAAGCCTCCACCATCCTCAAGAACACATCTCAAGCTTTCAAGAAAGGTAAAAATCTTTGACCTAACTTTATTTAAGGTTCATGTTTAAGATCCATTTAGTGGGTGTTAGTAAACCTAGCTTACTAAGTGTTGTTTATGAAATCTTGATGATTAAGTTAAGTAGATTTATGGTTGGTTGTTGTTGCCACAAGAACATGATGTTATTGAGAGGAGTTTATGTGTTGATGATGATATGATGCTTGTTGGTGGTTGTGTTGATAGTTAAGGCATAAACGAAACCCCGATCGTAAACGTAACTTCGTTAAAAACAACAAACCGTAACTTTAAGTTTCTGCAGAAATTCTCGAAGTTGTAAACCTTAGATTCTTGAGAAATAACCTTTTTTAAGATATAAAATGTTATAAGGATTGTTTAGGCGCTTGAATCGCTTAATTCCGATTTACGGATCAAAAGTTATGATCGTTTTAGTAAAAGTGTTTTACGCGACAAAAACTGCTACAAATCACGAACTTTGAAAATATAAAGGATAGACTTAAAAGTATTCATAAATCATGAAATTTTTACAGAGAGTAACATGTGGAGTTTCCTAACTGTCATCAAAATTTCAAGTGAAAATAATGATTTATAAATTTTATTAAAATGTCGGAGCCGAGACCGCGTGAGTAGAAACCGTAAGAATCCTTAAGCGGAGCCGACAACGATAATGAGAATGAACTCAAGATACTTAGGAAAATGAAGTGACCATAAAGTGTTTATGACTTAAAAGAAATGTTAAGGATAGTATGAGTTGAGAGGGTGTATAATGAGTAGCACATGAGTGCGAATTACCGTAAATTAGGACGGAACCTAACGAAATGAAATGTGTTTATGGTTATATATTTCCGAGCGGAACCTAGAGCATCCTCCACCTCGAGATACCCAGGCAAGTTTACAAACCCAACTCCATTTTACTGTTGTGTTGTGAAAAGATTGTTTTACTATCATCACATAAATACTATGGTTGCCATGATACGTAGTTTTGAATTTTCGCATGATATAGCGATGTTGTACGATAAGTATATATCGTGAAATGTTATTTCGCTTTAAGCGTAATGTATGATAGAAGACCGAGGGTCGGTCGGGATTTAAGATAAAACCCGGGATTCATTCCGGAGATATTATAGGACGGATATAAGTCCATAATAGTACGTTTTAAAGGGACTCATCGTCCACTTACGAAACATTAAAACACCTCGAACTTTTAAAACGATTTCCCAATGAGCATATTCCCTCAACTATATTTTATTGATTTGGATATTAAATATTATATACGTATTCCTTTATTATAGGAGTAGTATACTTCAACGTTTATTTATTTCAAACCCGATTAATCATTATAGATTATTAATTATGTAAACACAAACTAGTTGAGCAACACTATTTAAATAAATCTTTTAAAAGAATAACTCATTCGAGGTATGATGAATATCAATTATCATTTAATTATTTATAGACTACTATTTAATTAAATGATTATTTATTTAAGGATTGTTATTGATTTAAAGATCATAGATCCTGATATACCTTCTGATTTAGAAGTATCATTCGAATAATTTCAGATCGTCGGTGAATATTATCCCGACTTATTATTATATTTAATATAGTTTCAAGAAGAAACTTTTCCCCTTATTAATTATCTGTTGACAACGGTCAACTCACATCCCTAGTACTTCCTCCGAAATTCTCGGAAGTACGTATATACATATATATACACTTATATTCTAAAAAGATAAATAATCTCTATCAACAAGCAAAACGCTTGGGGAACTTCGATGTGGTTCAAGTTCCCGGGATGGATAGAATTCTGTTGAAGGACAATGGAGGGGTAGACTCTGGTACTACATGTGCTGGATGGGCTACCAAAGGTACCGCAGGCGAAGGTACTTTGTGTACTCAGGGACTTGTGAAGTATGTGTATACCCGAAAATGGGACACATAGCCCGAATGCAGCCAGGGTGATACCCGAGAGATGACGGTATTAGTCCTTTTACTAGTAAAGAAGGTTACTTTCCGTAGGATGACTGATCATCGTATGCGGTGGCTCCTGTGAGATGTCCAAAATCTTCCAATTGGAATTGATATGCAATACCGTAACCCAAGCCTAGGTGCTGGGATTACTATTAAGGTATTCGCAGGTTATAAAAACCCCTTAAAAGAATTATTCTCATAAGAAGGTGTGGGACACCGAGAAATTTACTTTTAAATAAAACATATATATAATATATGATGTTATTATACAGTCATTTTCATACTGTACATTATTATGCTGAGCATCTTAGCTCACACTTGTTTTCTTAAATTGACACAACACAACAGTGAATCAAGATGCCTGCCATGAGAACCACAGCCAGGAAACGGGTAGGAAATGGCAAGCTGTTCCGTAGATTGTTTGGTGCAGTACCTCAGGTAGTCGAAATAAGCAGGATTAGTTTTCAGTTGTTTATAGTTCGACTTATTTATAAGTATGGTTTATGTAAAATAAGAAATAAGAAGCGTATATTCGGCCGGCGGATTAACCTTACTTAAAGGTCACCCCCGGTAAGAGTAATTACATTTGGGTTGTAATAAAATTTCTCTAGTAAATGATGGTTCGTTTCCAAGACAATAACCTGTAGTGTGTGTGTGTTAAGTGTGGGGTCGTGAAGCGTGAGTATTTACATATTGTAGTGTGAGTTGTGTGAGTTTAGATAGCGTGGCTTCCGAGACTCCTGACCCCGGGTTTTGGGGCGCCACATATTATATTCTTCATAGAATTCCATCTTCATGCATATCTTTTCTTATGTTTGTCTCGATCTTCTTTCCTTTAACCAGCTGCCTTCCTTATCTGAACGTCCTTCAGTACTTAAGTTCTGATATCCATCTTCTGATGATTATCTCCTGATAATATAAGTACTGATATCCTTAAGTCCTGACTTCTAGTAAGTACTGATTTATCCTGTTTAAGTAAGATCAGAAAACTAAACATAAATCACATTAGCCATGACATTATCAAATATATCTAACAATCTCCCCCAACTTGTAAATTAGCATAATATACATGTTTAACAGATATTTGACGATGTCAAAAATATTAAGTATAAATACATGAGAATTTGACTTGATAACTACAACTTACAATCCTTAAAGCTTTACCAATCTTTAAATTCTGATAACAACTTCAGTCTATATCCATATCAGAATTTAAGTAGTTGTAGATCTTGACTTGGCTTCATCTTCTGATCTCTCTGATGTCAGGAGCTGTTCTGAGATAGTTCTTCAACAAACATCTCTCAGCATATCTGAGTTCATCAATCATCCTCCTTTTAGCATCTTTAAGTTCTGCAGAATCTTCACCAGTTTAAAAGATTGCAGTCCTGAGATCATTAATTCTAGCTTTCCTTATGTCCTGATCCAGTCTGATCAAATATGTCTTGTCAGACTCAAGATTGAATTCCACATCCCAGTAACCTAGAAAGGTAGTTATAATCTTAGCAGAATTGGGCTTCATCTCAACAATATCACCCTTGTGATCTCTATACTTTGGAAGATATGAGCTGTCAGACTTAACAAAATAAAGCTTTTTCTGTTTCTGAATTTGACTCTTCAAAAAGTTTGTAGCACTTTCTGTTATTTTGTCATTCACTTGAAGTAAGAATTATACATGTTCCAGCTCTTCAAAATACTTCAGTGGAATGGCATTTTCCCTTATATGATAAACCCTACCATCTGTCATGAAGTACAACAAGATGTGTTCTTTCAAGTAGGTATGGTAAACCATTTTTATAGATTCTAGTTGATTCAATCTCTCAGGAGTTGCTCCAATACCTGGTTCACTTAAGGAAGTTGGATCATTGGTTGTGTTCTGTATTTTCTTTCATCAGAACTTCCCAATCCAGTTTTATCTCTTGCTTCCTTTCCAGTAACCACTCTTGCTTCAAAACCACTTGCATCAGTCTTCAAAGGTTGAGTCTGTTTGGCTTTAGTGAATCCTGGTAGGAGTATCTTTGAAGGCTTAACATGAGCAACGTCAGAGGTTTCCTTTGATATATCTTCTGATATCAAGTTAACTTGAACTATGTCAGAGGTTACTTGCTTCTTTGAGATATCAGAACTAACTATCTCTTGACTCTGAACAACTTGAGCTATGTCAGAGGTTGTCTTAGAAAATTTTCTTGAAGTCAGAGCAAGATCAGCATCTTTATCAGTAATTTCTTCATTCACAGGAGGCACATAAACCTTGATAGGTTCACCAACTTTCTCTTTGCCCTTGGATCTATCTGTAGTTGTGATTTAGCTTTAGTTGCTTCAGAATTTGTCCTTTCTTTTATCACAATGCCTTTGAGTTTTGGAAGTTTCTTTTTACCAGAAGCTTTAGATTTAAATTTAACTTTTTCTGATTTAAGTCTAACTTCTTCTTCCATCAGACTCTCCAAGTCCATTCCTGGATTTTCCTTAAGAAATAACTGTCTTGACAATTCTTCATCAAGATCTAAAAGTTCATCAGAACTTATCCTTTTACCAGTAGCAGAAGTAATTCTTTTTCCAGCATCAGAACTTGTCCCATGACTTGTGATTTCAGCTTTTCTTGATGAGAAACCTCTACCTTGACTATGACCTCCACCCATTCCAGAGTTTCCCTGGTCATCTTTTTCATCATCCTTCCCCTTTAGTGTCTTTTCAGTTTTGCATTTGGACTTAATTACTTTCTCCCCCTTTTTGGCATCAGCAGGTAAGAGAAGAGAGACAAGCAATTCCACTGAGGCTTGGATTTCATCAAGTTGAGATTGCTGAGAAGCTTGATTTTTCAAAATATCATCAATCTGAGATTGTTGTTTCTCTTGGATCTTCTCAATATAAGCAACCCTGTCAAAGGTATTCTTGTCAATTTTCTGAACTTGTTCTTGCTTGATTAATTCTTCCTGAATTTTATGTAACTCTGCATGAGTAGTTGAATGGAGACCTTGCAGATGTTTAGTACTCAATGCAGTGACTCAAAGCTGTGTTTTGAAATCATCAGTAATTAACATCTCATCAGCTTTTGTCAAGTGCTCAGCAAGATTCTTTGCAGATGGAACACTGGTAACTGAGTTCCATTCCTTAGTCCACTCCTGTCCTGCAGGATTTTCACTCCAAGGCACTGGTGCTTCTCTTGTAACAAACTTCTTAACTAGTTCACTTTTGTGAACAGTTGGCTGAGGTGCATGTCCTGAAGGACCTGCTTCATCAGCATCTGCATTTGGAGCAGCATCACTAGTATCATCAGCATTTGCAGTATCAGAACTTACAGAATCAGCATCTTCTGATAAAACAACAGTATGAGAAGCAATTGAGGCTTCAGCATCATCCTCTAAGGGCTGATCTGGTTCCAAGTTCTGATCAACATCCATATCCTGATGCTCACCTATATTCTGATCATCAACATCTAGATGTAGAGAAGGTGTAGTAGACAATTCTGGAGTTTGAGTAGCATCAGTAACAGGTGTTATTGATGGATTAATTGGTGTTGGAGCTTCTAAATAAAGTACCTCAGGCACAACCAGGTTCTGAATATCAATTTCAGCACTTGTGCCTGGATCAACAGGAGATACAGTCTTATGTACAGGAGACACAGATGGTGTGTTGGCCTTTTCTGTAGCAGCTTCATGAGTTGGAGTTAATGGAGAAGCAGTAGCTTTAGCAGATTCTGGTTCTTGTGAGATCAGAGATTCCTGATCTCCTTTCTTAGCTGCTGCTTCCTCATCATCTGAAACTGGCCTTTTAGCTCTCTGTTTCTTGTATCTCTTTCAAGGTGGGGATTCCTTGGGAGGTTCAGCAGAAGTCATTCTTCTAAACCTTTTGGGAAGCATAGATCCCCCAATTCCAGAATCCTTCTGAGAAGGAACTTTCTCAGCTTCTTTAACAACAGGTTTTGATGAAGAAACCTATTCCTCACTATCATACTCATCTCTCAGAACAATCCTCCTTCTCTTCTGTGGTGTTTGAGAAACAGTCTTTATCCTCTTGGGCTTGGAAGATGAAGGCATCACAGTAGGTGCTGAGGATGAAGGTTGAGCTGTCTGTGAAGTTGAGAGATATGATTTGAGATATATTCTGAGGGAAGGTTGAGGTATAGATGTATGAGTGGTATGTTCTGATGGTTGCTGTGGTGTTTGGGTTGTGGTGGTGGGTTGGACATCAGGATAAACAGATCTATAGGTTTGAGGATCAGCATTTACCAAGATCTGTTTTACAGACTGAGGAATCTGTAAAGGTCTAACCACCTTTTTCTTAAGGTCAGCATTTACCAAGTCATTAAAGGCTCGTTTTGCAATTTTGAAAGGTGAAGTTAAGTCAGTGGTAGGTTGGGGTTCATCAGCACAACAGAAATTATATATAAGCTGACAAAATCTAGCAAAGTAGACAACATTCCTATCTTCTGTCATCCTATCCCCAATAAAACCTATCACAGCATTTGCAAAATCAAAATGAGTTTGGTTAATAATAGCATACCCGATGTGCTGACTCATTATAGGAATGACATCAAAGTTGGGACACTTATTCCCGAAAGCTTTAGTGATGCAGTCGAAGAAGAAGCTCCATTCCTTTCTGATATGAACCCGTTTCAACTGTCCAAGCTTAGCCAAACTCTGCTCATACCCCAAACTTGTCATTAACTCTTGTAGAGCTGATTCCTCCGGTGTTGATAAAATACAGCCTTCTGGTAAATGTAAGGCCTTGCGAATTGTACCAGGAGTTACCACATGTTCAGTATCATCCACTTCAAAAACAATGCTTGGAGTACCATTAACACCACCATTGTCAAAATGCCCAGTCCGCCAAAATGTCAGAACTTGTTGGCTTGAAAAGACTGAAGGCTGGGTCAATGCATACCCAATTTCACTTTGTGCAAGAAGATCTTGCACAAAATGCAACTCAGACGGAGCTTCAGCATGATCGATAATTGCAGCATAGTTATTTGGAACGAACTTAGCTCCATCAATGATCAAATCCTTAGGTGCCATGAGAATAATTGAAATTTAAGATTTTCCTGTTAGGTGTTTGATAAAATGTCTGTATGAAAAACCAATGTCAGGAGATGAGAGAGAGTAAAAGCAAAGAAAGAGAGATAAAGTGTAAAAGTAAATAAAAGATTGTATAATCTTCTCTCTCTCTTACTTATACTTGGTAAAAAAAATATAATCGTTGGACACCTGTCAGACATGCAGCAATAATGAATAGTTAATGGGCACGGGAAAACAGTAATCATTACTTACCCACTTGCAATTTTTCAAGGAAAAACCGTTCCACTTACCCAGTAATTCCATTAATTGAGGTAAATCAGTTTTAATTTAAAATTTAAATTGTTCCCACTTATTCAATTTTTTTTTGCACTACAACACCAATATTCTGAAAAAAAATACGAGTGTGAGAATGACCAAAATAAATCAAATAAACAAGTACTGATATTTTAAGATCAGAACTTAATTTAAATCAAAAATGAAATGGTCATCAGAATATAGATATATCAGGATTTATCAGTGCATTTAAATGACAAACATCTCAGAGACAAAAACTTGCAAAAAGTAGAAATTCCATTAATATATTAAGAGAATACATTCATGAAATTTAAATTACATCAGAGCATTACAAGATTGTCCTAAGCTTCTAAACCTAACATCAACAGCCTTAGTCCTAGCTCAAGAAGCAGGGCAAGGCTGATGATGAAGAAAAACGGGAAGAAGAAAATAAGTTATTTCTTCTTCCTACTCTCTACAAAAAGAATAGCGAGTCTGATGATTCGCTCTTGCTGGTGGAGAGCTTCCAGCCTTTCTTCCTCCAATCGCTCCAGATGGCGATGGTAGTCCATGTAAAAGAACAGGAGGTGGGTGAGAACCTCCTGGGGAACCGAGTCCCAAATCTCATCAGGAATGACAGTCACGTGCCATTCCTGCTGCCATGCCTCACAACTCAGCTCCATGTTGAAGGTCTCATAGTTCAAGAACATGTTGTAGTTGACCATGGTTTTGTTGGTATGAAGGAAAGGAGAGTGAGTATATGAGAAAAGAATTGATGTATAGGCTGATGTGAAGTGTTGGTTTATATAGGCAAGAGAATGCCAGAAGACGCAAGGAAATTTAATGCTAACAGGTAGAAATAATTCTACCTCGTCTCCCTAGACTTGGAAGAAGAAAAATAGTCATTGGAAAGGTAAAACAGGGTTTAATGCACACAAGAAATAAGTAAAAATTACTGTGCATGTACGTGTACCACTATCCCTAATTATGTTGACTATTAATATTCCACCTAAACATATTCTGATTTAAGATGAGACTGTTTTTAAATTTTATCCACAAATAAGTCAAGTAAAGGATCAGAATTTTAATATCAGAACTTAGACTTATATCAGAACTTAATAGTCATCAGAACATGATTTCTTAACTCGAAAAATGAATGCCTATCTTTGTAATTCTTCACACAAATTCTGATATAGATTCTTCAGAACTTAATCATCAGAATGTTCAACAGAACTTGTCCTCAAAATTTATGCAATCTGACACATAAACTGTTCATCTAAAATAACATAGATCACCACAGTAATTTTCATCATTTATATGGAGTGTTTAGTGTGTGCATTAAGCTAAATATCAGACAAAGAGTAAAGTCTGATTCACTTTAGTACATCTTAGAAATAAGACATAACTAAAACTTTACTAAAAATCTGTCATTATTCTGAAGCCTACGATTGAATGAGTTCATGCTTGAGTCCACCTCAACTGTTTTGTGCTAATTTTTGTGCATCTTTTTAAATTCCAGTTTACAGTGGCTTCTCAGTGTAAGTGAGTCACGACTGCTTATCAGAATTTATGCTATTATCAGAGTATTTCTCCAGTAATCATAGAGTGTGAAAAGTCACCAAGAAAATATTTTACTTTTCTGATGCATATTACTTAATACCAGCAATGCACTTGGGTCGTCCCTTCCACATTTTTACTCTAGACCTCAAAGGAGTACCTGATTTTTATTTCTTTTTCTTTTCCATTTTTCTTTTGATAAGTGAGGTTTATCAGCACTTAGTACATTCAACAGATTTACTAGCATCAGAACTTAACAAAAGAGAGGCATCATTCTAGTTTTTGACTTAGTAATAAGATAGACAAAGTAAACTCAACTAAGCTCAATATCAGAATTTGCTTATGTCAATAGATTTCCATAGAAATAATTACTTCTAACGTGGGATCTCTAGTGTATTGAAGACTACTAAGTCAGCATCTAGCACAGGTATCCTCATAGGATTGAATAGTTACATAAACAGTCATATCACTATAAGAGTTTAGAAAGTCACATCAGACAACAGTCAGTACTTAAGCAATTTTCAATTAAGCACAGAATACACAAAGAGAGTACTGAGCATAAAGTCTGATGCATCAGAACAAAACTAAGAAGATTTAGAGAAAGAACCTGAAACTATTCCAAGTTCATTTACCAATCTTGTAAAAGTAGCTTCACACAGTGGTTTTGTGAAGATATCTACTAGTTGTTGATCTGTTGGAACACAATGCAATTCCACTGTACCTTCATCCACATGTTCCCTGATGAAGTGGTACCTGATGCTGATGTGCTTTGTCATTGAGTGTTGAACTGGATTACCTGTCATAGCAATAACACTTTGATTATCACAGTAAATAGGGATTTTAAAATATGTTAACCCATAATCCAGTAACTGATTCTTAATCCAAAGAATCTGTGCACAACAGCTTCCTGTAGTAATGTACTCTGCTTCTGCAGTTGATGTGGAAATTGACTTTTGTTTCTTGCTAAACCAAGAAACTAATGTGCCTCCAAGAAATTAGCAGCTTCCACTTATGCTTTTCCTGTCAATTTTGCAACCTGCAAAATCTGCATCTGAGTAACCTATTAGTTTAAAATCTGATTCTCTGGGATACCACAATCCCAGATCAGCTGTTCCCTTAAGATACTTGAAAATTCTTTTCACAGCTGTTAAGTGAGGTTCTCTTGGATTTGCTTGAAATCTTGCACAAAGACAGGTAGCATACATGATATCAGGTCTACTAGCAGTTAGATAGAGTAGAGAGCCAATCATACCTCTGTAATCAGTAATATCTACTGATTTACCAGTATCCTTATCCAATTTTGTTGCAGTGGTCATGGGAGTGGATGCACTTGAACAATCTTGCATTCCAAATTTTTTCAGCAAATTTCTGGTGTACTTAGTTTGACATATAAAAGTGCCTTCTTCATTCTGCTTGACTTGAAGGCCCAGAAAATAGCTAAGTTCCCCCATCATACTCATTTGATATCTTGACTGCATCAGTTTGGCAAACTTCTTGCAAAATCTGTCATTTGTAGAACCAAAAATGATATCATCAACATAAATCTGGACCAGAAGTAAGTCTTTTCCATGGTTGAGGTAGAACAGTGTTTTGTCTATTGTTCCTTTGTTAAATCCACTTTCCATAAGAAACTGAGCTAAAGTCTCATACCATGCTCTTGGAGCTTGCTTAAGTCCATAAAGTGCTTTATCAAGCCTGTAGACATAATCTTGATATTTGGAATCTACAAAGCCTGGAGGTTGTTCAACATATACTTCTTCCTCCAATTCTCCATTGAGAAAAGCACTTTTCACATCAATTTGAAAGACAGTAAACTTTTTGTGAGCAGCATAAGCCAAAAATATCCTTATGGCTTCCAATCTAGCCACTGGTGCAAATGTTTCATCATAATCAATTCCCTCCTGTTGAGAATATCCTTTTGCAACCAACCTTGCCTTATTCCTTGTAATTATGCCATCACTATCAGTTTTGTTTCTGAATACCCACTTTGTACCAACAACAGATCTATTTTTTGGTCTTGGCACTAGGGTCCAGACTTTGTTTCTTTCAAATTCATTTAACTCTTCCTGCATTGCTTGCACCCAATCAACATCTTGAAGAGCTTCTTCCACTTTCTTTGGTTCAGTCTGAGAAAGAAAAGAATTGTAAAGACATTCATTTGAAGTAGCTATTCTAGTTCTGACACCTGCATCAGGATTTCCATTTATCAAATCAGGTGTATGTGATTTAGTCCACTTCCTTGCAGATGTAAGGTTTTCTCTAGAACTGGATGCTCCCCCATGATCCATGCTGTCTTCATTAATATTTTCTGATGCTCCCCCTGAAACTATGCTCTCTGAGTTGGATTCTTCAGAATTTAGATTTTCAGAACTATCAGAACTTGGCTTATCAGAACTTGATGAATCAGAACTTGAAGAGCCAGATGTATGTTCTGATGCTTCTTGAGATGTGGTTATATCTTGAGTATGCTCCCCCTGCATAGGTGCATCTTCCTTTGGCGTAGTCACCACAGTTTCAATAACATCAGAGTTTAATCCATCAGAGTTTGCAGTATCAGGATTTAGATTGTCAGGATTTTCAGTATCAGAATTTGAGTCTTTATTTTCAAATCTCAGCTGATCATGATCAATAAAATCTTCAAGTCCAGTAATCTTCTTATCATCAAAAGAGACATTGATAGATTCCATGACCACTCTTGTTCTCAAGTTATAGACTCTGAAGGCTTTTGTGGAAAGTGGATATCCAACAAAGATTCCTTCATCAGCTTTTAGATCAAATTTGGATAGCTGTTCAGGATGAGTCTTAAGAACAAAACACTTGCATCCAAATACATGAAAATACTTCAGATTTGGCTTCTTTTTCTTCACCATCTCATATGGTGTCTTTCCTTGCTTGTTAATGAGTGTTGCATTCTAAGTAAAACAAGCAGTCTGCATAGCTTCAGCCCATAAATATGTTGGAAGCTTTGCTGCATCAAGCATTGTACGCGCAACTTCAATGAGAGTTCTATTCTTCCTTTCAACAACTCTATTTTGCTGTGGAGTTCCAGGAGCAGAGAATTCCTGCTTGATTCCATGGTTTTTGCAGAACTCTTTCATTATCAAATTCTTGAACTCAGTACCATTATCACTCCTTATTATTTTCATAGAATCTTTGACCAATTTATCCAGTTTCCTGACATGATCAATCAAGATAGATGCAATTTCACTTTTTGTGTGCAAGAAATACACCCATGTGTATCTGGTGAACTCATCCACTATGACCATAGCATATTTCTTCTTTGCAATAGACATGACATTTACTGGACCAAATAGATCAACATGTAGTAGGTGATAAGGCTCAAGAATTGATGATTCAGTCTTGCTCTTGAATGAAGATTTTCTTTGTTTGGCCTTCTGACAAGAATCACAAAGGCCATCAGGAGCAAATACTGACTTTGGCAGTCCTCTCACAAGATCTTTCTTGACCAATTCATTTATATTGTTGAAATTTAAATGAGAGAGTTTCTTGTGCCAATTCCAGCTTTCTTCAATTGATGCTCTACTCATTAGACAGATTGCAGAACCATCAGTATTTGTTGAAAGCTTGGCTTGTTACCACGCCTGTATCCTTTCAGAACAACTTTGCCTGTAGATTTACTTACAACTTCACAGTGTTCTTCAAAGAAATCCACATGATAACCTCTATCACAGATTTGACTGACACTCAACAGATTGTGTTTAAGTCCTGAGACCAGAGCTACTTCCTTAATGATGACATTCCCAAGATTGATATTGCCATATCCCAATGTTTTTCCAATATTGCCATCTCCATAAGAAACACTTGGGCCAACCTTCTCCATAAAGTCTGATAGCAGGGCTTTATTTCCAGTCATATGTCCTGAACATCCACTGTCCAGAATTAGGATGTTTTTCCTGTTGCCCGGCAATCACAAAGACCACTAATGATTAGTTTTAAGGACCCAGGCATGCTTGGATCCTTTGGCCTTATTAATTCTGTTAACATTTGCAGTGGATTTAGCATCAGAGTTTATGTTAACAATTTTCTTATCAAAATTTACACTATCAGACTTTGAATCAGAACTTACACTAGAAGGAACAATGGTAGCTTTCTTTAAAGAAGGTTTATTTGATAATAATCATAGTACAAACTATGATATTCCTTACAAGTATAAATGGAATGCCATAAACTACCACAATGAAAACAAGGATTTTGTGGCTTATATCTAACAAACTGACTCTTAACTCCTGACTTTGAAGGTAAGGAGTTTATGTTCTTATTCTTCATGTAAAAGAAGCCAGATGGTTAGAACTTCCACATTTATGACACGTTTTCCTAGGAGCTTCAGGAACAGGCTTATAATCATTGCTTTTATTCACACCTTCCTTTCCATTCCTATTTTTCCTAGGTGATTTTACCTTATTTGCATTCTTAACATCTTTCAGCTTATGCTTAAGCTGTTTCTTAGTCATTCTATGTTTACTTCAGTTGTCTTTTCCTGTTTTAGTTTGTCAGAAGTTAATTCCTTTTTAACTTCTGATTTCTCATTATCAGACTTTACAGCTATAAACTTAACAGGTTTTAACTTTGACTTTTGTTTAACAACTACAGGCTTAATATCTACAGTTCCTTTATCATTCTTATCATCTCCATAACCTAAGCCCTCTTTTCAGTTTTCACTACTTAACAAATTCTGAGTTGTTCTACCAGAGTTAGTCCAAGTCTTGATAATCTCTCTTTCCTTTTCTAACTCAGCTTTTAGAGATTCATTCGTTTTAAGTACTTCATCCCTAACATAGAAAGCATCATCTCTATCTTTCTGAGTTTGATGGAACATGACTAACTCTTTTTCTAAATAATCATTCCTCTTTTTGCAAGCAAGATTTTCAGAAGTTAATCTTTCACATGTTAAAGTTTGATCTCTATAACTAATGAACATGGTTTTAAGATATCTTCTCAACTCATTAATATCATCAGTAAGAAAGGCATAAGTAGTTTGAGGTACCTTTAATTCAGCAGCTTCAGAACTGCTTTCAGCACTTGCCTTATCAGTATTTGCTATCAAGGCATAATTCTCCTCACTTTCAGAATCTGAGGTGTGTGTCCAACTTTTCTTCTTTGTGACAAGAGCCTTGCCTTTGTCACTCTTCACTTTCTTGCAATCAGGAGATATGTGGCCTTTCTCACCACAGTTGTAGCATTTGACATTTGTATAATCTCCTCTGTCAGACTTTCCTCCTCTTCCCTCAGATTTTCTAAAATTCTTCTTATCAGAACTTGTGCCTTTCCTGGAAAACTTCTTTGCCTTCCTGAACTTCCTGTATGCAATCTTTGTGATTCTTTTCACCATAAGAGCACACAGCTTCATCATCTCTTCATCAGCATCCGTCTCAGGCAAGCTTTTGGATTCTGAGTCATCATTACTTTCAGAACTTGATGACTCAGTATCAGACTTTGTGAAGAGAGCTTTACCCTTGTCTTTCCTTGAGGTAGCTACCTTGGGGGATTCTTCTTCAGCCTTAAGAGCAACTGTCCTTGACTTTCCTCCTTTCCTCTTGCTTCTTTGTTCCATCTCAAGTTCATGAGTCTTGAGCATTCCATAAATTTCATCAAGAGTTGTTTCATCAAGATTATAGTTGTCTCTTATTGTTGTTGCCTTCAAATATTAGCATTCAGGAAGAGCTAACAGGAATTTAAGGTTTGAATCTTCAAGATCATACTCCTTATTAACCAGTGACAAATCATTCAAGAGTTTGATAAATCTATCATATAAATCAGTCAATGACTCATTAGCCTTTGAGTCAAAGTGTTCATACTCTTGAGTGGGTATTGTCTTCCTGTTCTTCTTATCGTATCTGTTCCCTGACATCTTGTTTCCAAGGCATCCCATATCTCCTTTGCAGTCTTGCAGTTTATTACCCTGTTTGACATTACATTATCAATAGCACTATGCAGTAAGTGTCGTACCTTAGCATCCTTAGCAATTGATGCGATATCATCAGCAGTGTAATCACTCTTCTCTTTTGGTACAGACTTTGCTGCTTCACCTGTAACTGCAACTGCGAGCTTGGTTGGTTTGTGAGGTCCTTCCTTGATTCTATCAAGATATTCTGGATCTGTAGCTTCCAGAAACATGGTCATCCTCACCTTCCATATGGCATATTCAGATGGTCTCAATATGGGAACTCTAATAGTCTCATATCGACTTTGAATTTGTGTCTTTGGAGGTTCTTCAGCTTTGGTGGGCTTAGTTGGAGTTTCTGCTTCAGACATGATTATGTTTGGATCTTAAACTATTTGTGTGTTAACAGATAGGCTCTGATACCACTTGTTAGGTCACACACACACACTGTAGAGGGGGGTGAATACAGTGTATAGCACAATCAAATCGAACTTTAATAACTCAAGTAACTGAAAACAAACTTTATTGAAACAATAAACTCTGTTACAGTATGGAACTGTTCTCTCTCAGTGATGAACAAATATCACGAGAGCTGCTAGGGTTACAATGAATAATCTTCTCGATTGTAATAACACTTATAGTATAAACCCTATGTATGTGTTTATATACTACACAGTTACAAGATAATCGCTAATTGATATGGAATATAATTCTGCTTCCTAAAATATATCAATCAGATATCTTTTCTTCCAAGTATTCTATTCTTCATAGAATTCCATCTTCATGCATATCTCTTCTTATGTTTGTCTCGATCTTCTTTCCTTTAACCAGCTGCCTTCCTTATCTGAACGTCCTTCAGTACTTAAGTTCTGATATCCATCTTCTGATGATTATCTCCTGATAATATAAGTACTGATATCCTTAAGTCCTGACTTCCAGTAAGTACTGATTTATCCTGTTTAAGTAAGATCTGAAAACTAAACATAAATTACATTAGCCATGACATTATCAAATATATCTAACAGGTGGTATGAAGCTTGAGAATTAATGGGAGCATTTATCCATGGCTAGAGCTTGGAGATTTGAAATTAGTTTCTTGGTTTTTCTTTGAAAAAGCCGAATGAAGAAGAAGAAGAAATGGGGAGAGAAAATTTTATTGCTTCTTGGTTGCTTCTTGCAATAATGTTTGTGATAACTTGTAGTTGATTGTTATTCCTTAGTATATATCCCAGGATTTGATCTTGGTTTCCAAATCTTGAGACAAAACTAGCTTGCCTTTGTAGTTTACAAGCTAAGCTACTTGGTTTAGCTCTTTAGCTTACTATTTGCTAGCCCTTGGTTGATCATCCTATGCTTTAGCTTACTATTTGATATAGTAACCATGGTTAATTTTCTACCATGGTTAGTTAGTGCGTTACGCTTTTTTAATCGTTTACGCGTTCGCTCGGTCGCTTAAACGTTTTCGTAATACTTTCTCGTAAATGGTTCGCGACGTAATTCCTTTCGTATTTATTCCTTATGTTTTGAATTTTCATACTTGGATATAAATCCATAGGGATTTAAATTCATAATTATATTTTGATTCCCGTAATCCTCGATGATTCATAAATATGGTCATTTTTTCAAAGTTTGTTTTCTTCGAAAACTAATAGCGTTTACATACACTCATTTGGTACGTATAATCATATTATCAACTCCGAAACTCATTTTCTCATACACTACATAGTGTGGGCTAAAAAGTTTTCCCCGTCCGTCAGGTTACTATTCATTAAATGTTTTTACAAAGTCTAAAAAATTCGAGTTATTACAGATACATTGATCCAAGAATACGAGAACTTTAAACTCCAAGAAGGAGAAAATATCATCGATATGGAAACAAGATTTACTCGTATTATCGATGAGTTATCTCAACATGGAAAGAATTATACTCAAAACGAAAAGAATAGAAGAGTGCTCAAATCTCTACCTCCTAGTTGGAAGGTTAAAGTCACTACTATAAAAGAGATGGACAACTTAAATGAGTATAAGATTGATAACCTATTCGGAAATCTTCGTGCTTAGGAAGAAGATAATATTCCGGAAAAGGTTGCTCTAAAAGTGGAGGATAAAAAGAAAAATATGGCTCTAAAGGCCATCTTAGTTGATAAAAGTAATTATCCGTCAACGAGCTACAATAAAGGAAAAGGCAATCAAAATATAAATACCTATATTAATTCTAATGCCTCTACAAACCATCCTATTTACACTCCTCCAAAACCTAAAGATCCATCTCCGGAAGAAACACAAGATGTGTGTTTCGAGTGTAAACAAACTGGTCATTATAAACGAGAATGTCCTAAACTCTCAAAGGGATGAAGTCTCGTGGCCAAAAATGGTTGGGATCTAACTGAAGATGAAGAAGCTCCGGAAGCTAGTGAAGAAGTGGTCAATCTATGCTTAATGGCTCTCGGAGATGAAACTACCTCAACGAAAATTCCCTCTTCAAATCAAGAGGTAACATCTAACTATGTCTCAATTAATTCTTTATTAGATGAATCTAATTTATCTCTTGTAGATATGAATAAGCATGATTTAATTGAACTTGTAGTAAGTTATAAAAATAAATATAAAGATGTTGAACAAAGGTTTCACTTGCTATGGTCTGAGAAGATGAAAATTGAGGAAATTCATCATACTCAAAATAAAGAATATACTTGGATGATGGACTCAAAAGTCCAAGACGAGAATGAGATTACATCTCTAAAATATCAAAACCATCTCATCAAGATTGTGGTAAATAAACTTCAATAAAATATACTCAATCTTGAGACTGGGAATATATCATTAATCCTCAAAGACGAAGAGATGGAATGTGAAAAGATAAAATTGAAAGATAATATTTGTAAACTTCATGTTGATCTATTGAACTTAAAGATTCTAAATGAATCAAATGTTCAAGATAAAGAAACATCTTATAAAGACAATCTTGATAAAGAAAAGGAGCTATTAGAAACCAATGAGCTTAAAAGTGAAGCTCTTAAGTTAAAAGAAGAAAATTATAAACTCATAGCTCAAGTTAAGGATCAAGAAAGAATCCATAACAACAAGATTGATGCCTTAAAGAAAGAAAATGAAAATCTTGAAGAAGTCATTCAAAGATTTACAAAAGGCAATAAGATGTTGGATCAAATGGTGCATACAAAAACCTCATATAATCATGAAGGTTTGGGATATAATAAGAATTCTCCTCCTAAAGGAAATACTCGGAGATTTGTATCACCAATAATGACTTCACCCGAATCACCATCTTATAAATGTTCTTATTGCAATAAAATGGGACATACCATTCAATATTGCAAATTCAAGAATGGTGAAATTAAGGGGAAGCATGTATGGATTCGCAAGGAATCATACAAGAAAGATGATAAACATGTGCCTTACAAAAATATAGAATATAAGAATCCAAGGCAACAATGGTCTCATCAACCAACTATGTTTCAAAATAGAAACACACAATATCATGTAAATGGTAATGCATTTAGAAGGCAACAACCTCTTAGTAGAAATGCTTATGATACTTACCATGCTAATAATAGATATAATGTTTATAATGTTCATGTATTATCAACCTCAAACTAGGCCTTATGCATCTAGAAATATTTATATGCCTAATGATAATAATACCATGCCTAGATTCTTTCATAAATCAAATGTTATATATGATGTACTAACCTCAGAACCCTCAAGACAAAAGGGTACCTATAAATTTAACTAATCATGTTTGTAGGTTTGTCTTGCCGCAAAACAAGATATATGGTACCTTGATAGTGGATGTTTAAGACATATGACCGGTAATAAGTCACTCTTGAACAACATTAAAAAGGTTACCACGGGGAGCGTAACATTTGGTGATAGTAGTAAAGGAAACATTATCGGCGTCGAAGATATCGGAAATGGGAAAGTTAAAATCTCCGACGTTCAATTGGTCGCCGGGTTAAAGTACAATCTTCTCTCCATTAATCAATTATACGACAATGATAATAAGGTAATTTTCTACACTACTCATTGTTCTATATTTGATAAATTTGGAAAGTTGGTTCTCACTTGCCCCAGAAATAAAAATGTTTATACATGTGACATGAGCAAGCAAGTGAACGTGTGCCTAATCACTATAAATGATGATCCATGGCTATGACATCGAAGATTAGGACATGCCAACATGAAGTTGATATATAATATATCAACTAAAGACCATGTCCGAGGTATACCAAAACTAAACTATCATAAAGATCATACTTGTGAAGCTTGTGAAGTTGGTAAACAAATTCGAGCATCTCACAAAGCAAAGTTTATGGTATCTACCTCGAGACCTCTCGAGCTACTATATATGGATCTTATTGGTCCGGTTCTAATACAGAGTCTCGGAGGTTGCTCATATACGTTGGTAGTTGTGGATGATTATTCACGATTTACATAGAATGAATTTCTCAAAGCCAAAAGTGATGCTTTTGAATCCTTCTCATCTTTATGTAAAGGATTCAAAATCAACAGAATAAACCATAATCTATATAAGGACTGATCATGGTGAAGAAATTGAGAATTCTAGTTTCACAAACTTTTATGATGAACATGGAATCATAATTTTTCCGCTCCATACACTCCTCAATCCAACATAGTAGTTGAACGGAAAAATAGAACACTCCAAGAAATGGCTAGCACAATGCTAAATGAATATCGTCATCCTAAATATTTTTGGATCGAGGCTATGTCAACCGCTTGCCATATTCTTAATCGGGTTTTGCTACGATCTATAAAACAAAAGACTCCTTACGAGCTATATTTTGGCAAAACTCCGAAACTAAGCTACTTTCGAGGATTCTGAAGCAAGTGCTTCATATTAAATTCAAAAGAGTACCTTACGAAGTTTGATCCTAAATCAGACGAAGGTATATTTCTTGGATACTCGAACAATAATAAAGCTTACCGAGTGTTTAACCTCAAATCTCTTATGATGGAAGAATCTATGAATGCCGCTTTTGATGAATGTAAACGACCAACGAAATATAAAGATCTTGTTGACCAAGAAAATGATGAACAAGATGATATTGAAAAGGTTATTCGATAATTCGAAAATATTGATCTCGGGACTCCCGTTCATAAAAATCCATTAGAATTGGATGAAAAGGAAGATGAACTTCCTAAAGCAATTCCCACAATAAAATGTCATCCACTAGATAATGTGCTTGGAGACTTAATGAAGGGAGTTCAAACGCGTTCATAAGTTCAAAACGTTGTGAATCATCTTGGTTTTCTATTTCAAATAGAACCTAAGACCGCGAAAGAGGCTCTATTAGAAGAGGATTGGATCTTTGCTATGCAAGATGAATTACTCCAATTTACTCGTAGTAAAGTATGGGAACTTGTCCCAAAGCCTCATGATACCTCCATAATTGGTACAAAATGGGTATTTCGAAATAAATTAGACGAAAATGGAACGGTAGTTCGAAATAAAGCAAGATTAGTTGCACAAGGATATACCCAAATGAAAGGTATAGACTTTGATGAAACATATGCACCGGTAGCAAGAATTGAATCAATTAGAATGCTATTGGCTTATGCTTGTCATAAAAATTTCAGAGTCTATCAAATGGATGTGAAATCGGTATTCTTAAATGGCATTTTGGAAGAAGAAGTATATGTGAAACAACCTCCCGGGTTTGAAGATGCAACACATCCCGATTATGTCTATAAATTATATAAAGCTCTATATGGCTTAAAACAAGCCCCAAGAGTATGGTATAAAAGGTTGAGCAAGTTCCTACTAGACAATAATTTAAGATGGGAACGACCGATAAAACCTTATTTACGAGGCAAGAAAAAGATGATATATTGCTCGTACAAATATACGTAGATGACATCATATTTGGTTCAATAAATGATGCACTATGTAAAGAATTCTCTGAAAATATGAGTAAAGAATTCGAGATGAGTATGATGGGAGAATTAAACTTCTTTTTGGGATTGCAAATAAGGCAATCTGATGAAGGCATCCACATCTCTCAATCCAAGTATTGTAAAGAGATGTTGAAAAAAATTCAAAATGGATAATGCCAAACCCATCTCTACTCCTATGTCTACATCCAATAAATTAATGGAAGATCCAAAAGGAATTCCCGTAGACACAAAGAAATATCGAGGAATGATCGATATCTTGCTCTATATAATTGCAAGTCGTCCCGATATTCAATACAGTGTTTGTAAGTGTGCTAGGTTTCAAGTAGCACCAAAAGAGTCTCATTTATCCATGGTAAAAAAGATATTGAGATATCTTAAAGGAACCACTGATGTTGGTCTTTGGTATCCAAAAGGAATACCATTTGACTTAGTAAGTTTTTTCTGATTCGGACTATGTCGGGCATTTAGTCGACAAAAAAAGTACTAGTGGTACTTGTCAGTTCTTCGGTGGATGTTTAGTTTCTTGGTTTTCAAAGAAACAAAATTCCGTATCCATCTCAACAACCGAGGCTGGGTATATAACAGCTGTAAAGTGTTGTGCTCAAATATTGTGGATGAAACAAACACTAGCTGACTATAATATAAAATTTGAGGTGATCTCAATATTATGTGATAATACGAGTGCTATTGATATTAGCAAGAATCCCGTATTACATTCAAGATCTAAACATATAGATGTTAGACATCATTTTTTATGTGATCAAGTCAATAAAGGCGATATATAAATGACTCATATTGATACTGAAATCAATCTCGCAGACATATTTACAAAACCATTAAATTCTGAAAGATTCACTAAACTCCGTTTGGATTTAGGAATGTTGGAATTTGTGAAATAATGGTTATATAAAGAGAGTTTTAAAGTAATCTCAACGATAAGGATATTTTCCCGATCTAGTTATTAAGTTTGTCTAAAACTCAGATTTATCAATAAAGAAATTTATTGATCGGGTTAAGATAACTTAAATAGCCCAGATTAACCGGGAAAATAAACTTAATCAAGTGAATATTTATTATTTCATGAGATTTATAAATATTTAGAAGTCACTCTCATATGAATTAATATTATATTGATTTGTCAGTCATTTATATTTATATATATATATACCTATTTTTGATATTATATATATATGTATTCTCATATATTCACTTATAGTTAAATATATAAATGTATGTTATTTTCCAATATATATATAAATAATTTCTGTAATATATGAATGTTTTCTTGAAAAACAATTTTACAATATATATATTTCAGCAAAATTATATAAGGATAAATATATAATAATCCAGCTATTTTTAAAAATAGTTTTATAAATATTTTATATTTTCTGGATTATTTTTGCAACCAGCCCAAATCACAAATGTTACCTGGCACATTTTTTATATAAAGCCCATATATATATTAAAAAAATATATATATCCATTTTCAAAAATAAAGCCCAGCTTATTAAAAACAAACCCAACCCATTTCCTCATTCAAGCCCAAATATTTATTCCCTTTAATCCTGACCCTTCACACCTAACCCTAACAGATCACAGCCGTCCATTCGCTAAAATATTTATACTATCACTGAATGTACAGTGTCATTTTCACGGCTCTATCTCAAACCCTATTCTCGCCGTTTCTCTCTTTCTCTCCTTCGAAACCCTAAACTTTCTTTTGCGATCAATTGCACTCAAATTGGATAAAATATCAGAGATATTCTTGTAATCTATACTTATATATATATTCATCAAATACAAGACTTATTCGATGAATTTGCTGTTTGAGTTGGTGAAAACAAATCGATTTAGATGATAAAAATCGATGATTTCTATATAAATCGAACGAGAATCATCAAATCGGACATTAAATTGATTAATTTATACATATATTTATGTATTTTCATAGTTTTGATTGATTGATTCTATGAAGCCCTAACGTTTTTTTTGAGTTTCATGACAGGAGAAGACTAAATCAATTCAAAATCAACTCGGAGAAGAAGATACCAAGTTGCATGTGGCATAAATCCGAGAATTCGATGTTGACTCAGTCCGCGACTGAGTCAACCAGGTAAGACCTAATAGCCAGGCCAGGCTTTAGGCTCAGGTATGATTTTGATTCACAAATCAGTCCTTTAAGTGTTATTAAACTGTGTTGTTTGAATCCCTGTGAATCTGTGTTCGAATTGGTTTATTGATTCATTTCTTTTCGAATTAAGAACATGAAATTTGGATGTGGATAATGAGTGATGCTTATGATTTTTGTTGATATTACTTGGTTAAAATTGGATTTGATTATTGTATATTACTTGTGACATAGTTGAGTTGAATTCGGATATACTTTCTTGCTGTGGTTGAAATGGTTAACTGTAATGTGATTTATGAGTATTATATGGTTGACAATCAAAATATTGATATTTGATTTTTGAATCAGACTAAGTCTGATATATCTTTATATGGTACTTATGATCTGACTGGTGATTTATATATATATATATAAATATTTCTAATAAGCTATGTGTTTGTAACTCTTGAATTGATCTGCTTGTGTTAATAATTTGAGAATTGATAAATTGGTTGTCTTATTTATATATTTAAGTACACTGAGAAGAGAACAAATTGTGCTGTAATTGATATTTGTGTATAAATTAATATGTATCTGTGTAATCTATAAATCTGGAAATCTGATTAAAATCTGTGTTTGAAAACTATACTATAAATCATAATCTGTTGAGTTAATTAGATGACTTATTGATTAAACTGATTAAATCTGTTAAAGAATCTTATACAAAGATTAAGGTGAATTTGAGTTTGTAATTATGATTCAAAATAAAATTGTATTTGAATTTACAAACCTTGCCAGATTACATATCTTCTGTGTATTAAATTATGTATGTAAACAACTGTCTTGATGCTTTGTTCAACTTGATCTAAACATATGTTTGATAAAGTATAACTTGGCACATGCTCTTAGATGGTTAATTTGTGAATACCCAGCTAAATACAGTCCCTATATAGTGATACTGCTTGATAAAGTATATGTAACAAATCCTAAGTCAAACTTCTATTATCTGTCTAAAATGAGTTCTTGATTAAAATAAGTATCATTTAAGCTTATTTTTATGATTATTTGATAATTGTCTTATGAACACTCTAAGCATGCAAATTAAAGACATAAACTGATTGAGTAGAAACTGTATATTACTTGTTTAAGTTAATCAGTCTCTTGAAAATTCTTAGTATTGCTTAGAACTTCATCTGCTGAATCTAGATGGAAATTTGTATGGAAAGCATATGATACAGTATAAATTAACCAATAGCTATACATGATAAAATGTCACTATAATGGGTGCAAGCTGTCTGATAAATGTCAACTGTTAGGAATTATGAATCTGGACTTGAACTATCTTAAATCATTCAAAAAGCTGTCCTATGTTTATAATCTGTTGAGAATTTGTACACATGCTTTACTCAGTAAACATGAACATTAAATTGTACTTAAAACCTCTACTTCTTTTATCTTGATCACTTGAATATATACATATATGCTCTGTGAACATGATCTGAAGTCTATTTCTTGTATTATGTTCTCTAGTATAACTTGGTGAAACTTAAGAAATGCATAATAGGTATTATAATGTGTAATTGACAGAATGCATGACTTGATTTAATCATTAGAGTAATATCACATGCACACATAGCCCTCACAGAAAGACCTGGCAAGGGGAGCCTTGAGCATCCCTGTATCTGGATCACTGCTGTGATCAATGGCCAACTAAATTTCTAGGAACTAAATGCTAAATGTATGTTCTCCCTTATCAAGTTCATTAACTTCTATCTGATATAAATGTGATATGAATTAATTAAGTACCTATCATTGGGTATTATATGCTTAGTGATTACTGCATCTTACATTCTCATTGTTGCATGCTACACCTTATTGCATTAAACAACATTTTCCTTGAGAAATAAATGTAACAAAGTTTTCTTAACTTCAAAATAAAGCTTTTCTGTCAAAATTCACTTCAAACACAGCAACATCCTTAAATGCTTCTGTACTTATAGTACAGGCTCTTTGTGGTAGAGTAAGCTATAATATCAACTTAATGTCTAACAGTTTTCAAAAATGTGTACTTGTGTACTGTACTGTTTTCTTAAGTAGAAACAAAGACAAAAATTAATACATTCTTTATTCCCTGCTGCACTAGTATATGATCTAGCTGTATTACATCACTCATTCATATGCATCATCTTAGTATATATTCATAAAAGGCTTGGATTTTTGTGTAACACAGCCATGCATGCATTAAATGATTTTTTACTGTTCATGAACATTAAATAATTTTTAAATTTTAATCTTAAAAAAATATTTATCCTTTACACCTGTGTTAAAAGTTTATATATATGCATATCTTGTATGCTGCATTCACACACACACACACACACACACTAGGTAGCTGCATAACTTCACTTCACTTGCAACATGAACCCAAATGCCAATCCTTTTTACCCCAAACCTAGACCACTAATTGAAAACCCATATCTTTTTGAAGATATGGAGAAAAATCAGTTTCATCATCACAAAACATCTGCCTTCAAAACTGTTCAAACCTCACAACCTAAATACTATCACAAAAGACACTTCCCTCCAAGACAACTCAGAAAGGGATATAAGAACCATACCATCCCTTTTGATCAAAGCAGAAAATATCAGAACCCTAAATCCCCTAATCCTAGACTTCCTAAACCTTTGCAAGCCAAAGTTTACACCAGAAAGGCCAACCTAAGATAAAATCCAAAAACCACTATGAACACACCAAAGCCCCCTCCACCAAAATCGTCAAACCCTTCAAACTCCAAAAAGTTCCTTGAACTTATCAAAAATGTCCAACTTGGCACTTGTGGTGATGTGAAGGGTGAAGTAGAGTTCATAATTAGAAGGGCTAGGTGGGATGGTCTCATGTATAACTTAGGTAAGCACTACTGCACACATCTTATGGGAGATTCTATTGTAATATGAATATCATAAAAGGGGTAGATGGCATACTGCATTTCACTACATCAGTCAACAAAAAGGTCATTTGTGTTGATAACAAAAGCATTAATAGGGCACTGCATTTACCTTGGCATTTGTGTGAGTTGCCTTGTGAGGATATCTTCTCTCTGTTTGTTTTTAACAAATCTGAATTTGAACTAATGCTTGGCACTTTTTGTAAATATGATATTCCTGACGGTCTCTATGATGTTAATTGTGGTATTTGTTGTGCATATGTTGTGTACTTGATGATTTCATAAACAAAACATCTAAGTGGATTTTACTTAGTGAAATAATGTAGCACTCGATGGATAAGTATTATAGTCCTGACGGATAACTCATTATAGTCCCGACGGATGTTACCTTATTATCCATCGAGTGAGTAGCTTATGTAATAATAAGTCTGTAGCACAGTTATGTATACACCTTTGTATAGAATATGTAGTAGCATATAAGTCATGTTGACTTTAACTAGATATGCAGAATAGGTTGATTAATTGTATATAAATGATGTCTTGTAATTCTGTATAAGTGAAATGAAGTCATATGCTTGATTGCTACCCGACGAATAACCTACAAAGTAACCGACGGATGATCAACAACCCGACGGATGATCAACAACCCGAAGGATGATCATGTACTCAACTAATAAAGAATTCAAACAACAGTTGAACAGTGAAAGCTGAGCACAACCGTCGAGATGTATACAAATCTACTGTGGAAGCCCATTAACCGGGTAATAGAGGATGAAAAGCAGCAAAGCTTAAGACTGATAGTTTTTATATTTGTTCAGTCTTTTTGACTTTGTAATCTTGGTAATATATAAACCAAGAACGTAGCAAATAGAAAAGTGTGGAGAGATACACAAAACAGAGAAATTTTTGTAAGCAGAATTATTAGCATTTCCCTGTATTCTCAGTAGTTCAATTTGTAAGCAGATGTGAGCATTCTTGCACACAGAGTCCTCTCGATATATAATATATATCTCTGGTGGAATTGTTTAAATCTACCAGAAAGTTTTTAAAGACTCTTGTTTATAATTACTTATGTTTTGATTCAATTAAGTTTCTATTCCGCATTGTGCTAATCAAAACATTATATTTATATTCAAGTTGAACATTTTTATTTTCGAGAAAAAGGTTCAAGAATTCCATTCAACCCCCCTTCTGTAATTTTTCCTATATTGTTAAGGGACTAACAATTGGTATCAGAGCAAGCTCTTAATTTATAAAGAGTTTAAAGATCAAAACAATTCAGCAAGATGAACAAGAAAGACGTTGGAGTCAAGATTTCTTTTCTAGATAAAGATAATTACCATCATTGGAAGGTAAAGATGCATCTTCATATGCTTTCTCAAGATTAGGCCTATGTGGACTACATAGAAAGAAGCCCTCACGTTCCAATGAGAGCTGCAACAGGAAACGAGCCATCAGTTCCCAAGCCAAGGCACGAATGGTCTGATCCTGACATTGAACAAGTCAGGAAGGATAAAAAGGCCATGAACATTCTGTTCAATGGAGTTGATGCAGACATGTTTGACAACATTATCAACTGCAAAACTGCCAAGGAAGTCTGGGATACTATACATATAATCTGTGATGGAACTGAGCAAGTTAGAGAAAACAAGATGCAGCTCTTGATTCAGCAATATGAGCATTTTCACAATGAGGAAAGTGAGTCACTCACTGACATTTTTAGTAGATGTCAAAAACTACTAAATGCTCTTAAGTTGCATGGAAGAGTCTATCAGACTAAAGACTCTAATCTGGAATTTCTCAGATCTCTTCCAAAGGAATGGAAACCAATGATAGTCTCATTGAGAAACTCACAATATTATAAGGAGTTTACTTTGGAGAGACTGTATGGCATCCTGAAGACCTATGAGCTTGAGATAGAGCAGGATGAAAGGATGGAGAGAGGAAAGAAGAAAGGAGGATCTATTGCACTAGTTGCGGATTTGGAAAAGGAGAAGGAAGTGAAGATGGAAGCTGTTGAATCAACTTCAAAGGTCTGTGAGAATAAGGGCAAGGGGCTTGCAGCAGAAAGTGAAGATTCATTGAGCCAAGATGACATGGAGGACATTAATGAGCACCTAGCATTTCTTTCCAGGAGATTTGCCAAGCTCAAGTTCAAGAAGAACTTTGGAGCAGCCAAGACAAATAGAAACATGGTGGATAAGTCAAAATTCAAATGTTTCAAATGTGGCTCGGCAGGACATTTTGCAAATGAGTGTAGAAAGTCAGATTCCAGTAAGAAAAGATTTGAGTCTGTGGATTATAAGCAAAAATACTTTGATCTACTCAAACAAAAGGAAAGGGCTATTATTACACAAGAGAATGACTGGACATCAGATGGTTTGGATGAAGATGAAGATGTCAGCTATGTCAATCTAGCCCTAATGGCCAAGTCTGATGAAACAGAGACAAGTTCCTCAAACAATCAGGTAATCACTACAAATTTTGCACATTTATCTAAAGCTGAGTGTAATGATGCCATAAATGACATGTCTACAGAATTGTATCATTTGCGTGTTACACTTAAGTCTCTCACTAAAGAAAATGCTAAAATCAAAGAAAATAACTTGTTTTTAAGTGAGAGGAATAATGTGCTTGAGTCTCAGTTTGTTGAGTTTGAGAAGCTAAAAATTGAGTGTAAGATTGCCAAGGAGGAATTAACTGAGTCCTTGAAAAAGGAAGAGATTTTAAAGAAGCAGCTCGAGCGTGAACAAGAGGTGATTAAAGCATGGAAAACATCCAGGGATGTCCATGCTCAAATCACAAAAGTTCAAGGAATTGAGTCTTTTTGTGATGAAGCCTGGAAAAAGAATAAAGAGAAACTAGAACCTATTTTGGTAGATGGTTTGCTGACAGATGTAGACTCGAAGGATGATGAGGACTATCCGTCGGATAACAAAAAGTGTTATCCGTCGAAAGATGAAAATCCTCATCCGTCGGCTGTGAGCAAGCCCATTATCAAAGCCAAACTAATCAAGCTAAATGAGAAGTATGGGTCTGTTTCCAAGAACTTTGTTTCAGGAGAGTCAAGTCAAGCTAAGAAAGGGAAAAAGGGTAATGTTGGTCACATGACAGTCAAACAGTTAAGTGATAGACTTGAGAAAATTGAGGTAAAAACAGAGACTAAAAGGAAAAACAATAGGAATGGTAAAGTAGGGATTAACAAACACAATAACTACACACCTGATAAATATGCTCCTAGAAAAATCTGTGTCAAGTGTGGTAGTGTAAATCATTTGTCTGTTAATTGCAAATCTGTCATGCCTACTCCCATGTCTGTTCAGTCTCAATTTCCTAACATAAATGCCATGCCTCCCATGCCTGTTGATGCTATGCCTACACAAATTATGAATGCACAGTTTACTAATATGCCATTTGCACCTAATCCATATTATGCTGCATACAGTATGCCTCAAATGCCATTTAGCATGCCTTACTGCAATAACATGTTTACACCAAGCATGCCATTTCCTGTTAACCTTAATATGCATAATAATTATGTTGCATTAAATGGTTTCAAAGGCCCAACCCAAATGACTAAGGAAGAATCTGAAATTATTAAGTCAAATGAGTTAAGACCTAAGAAACAGAAGAAGAAAGCTAACAAGGCAGGACCCAAGGAAACTTGGGTACCAAAATCAACTTGATTTGATTTTGATGTGAGCAGGGAAACAGAAGGAATCTTTGGTACTTGGATAGTGGTTGTTCAAGACACATGACTGGTGATTCTACCCTGCTCACAGAGTTTAAGGAGAGAGTTGGCCCAAGTATTACTTTTGGAGATGACAGCAAGGGTTATACTGTGGGATATGGCTTAATTTCAAAGGACAATGTCATCATTGAAGAGGTTGCCTTAGTGGATGGTCTTAAACACAATCTGTTGAGTATCAGCCAGCTTTGTGACAAAGGCAATTCAGTAACCTTCAACAAAGAAGCCTGTGTTGTGACTAATAATCAAAGCAACAAAGTGGTTCTCACTGGTGTGAGAAGAGGAAATGTGTACCTAGCTGATTTCAACTCAACTAAAGCTGAATCTATAACTTGTCTTCTCAGTAAAACAAGTCAAGATGAAAGTTGGCTATGGCACAAGAAGCTATCCCATTTAAACTTCAAGACCATGAATGAGCAGGTAAAGAAGGAACTAGTAAGAGGCATTCCTCTAATGGAGTTTACAAAGGATGGACTGTGTGATGCCTGCCAAAAGGGGAAGCAGATTAAAGCATCATTCAGGAAGAAACTTGATTCAGCAATTGAAGAGCCTTTGCAACTGCTTCACATGGATCTGTTTGGACCAGTCAATGTATTTTCAATCTCAAGGAAAAGATTTTACCTTGTAATTGTAGATGATTTCTCAAGGTTCTCTTGGACATATTTCTTAAAGTCTAAAGATGAGGCTAGTTAAATCATCATCAATCACATAAGGCAAGTCAACAATCATCCTGATTTCAAAGTTAGAAGAATCAGGAGTGACAATGGAACTGAGTTCAAGAATTCTGTCATGCGAGCATTTTGTGAGGAAAATGGGATTCTACATGAGTTCTCAGCAGCAAGGACTCCACAACAGAATGGAGTAGCGGAAAGGAAGAACAGATCACTTATTGAAGCTGCAAGGACAATACTTGAAGAATCAAAATTACCAACATATTTCTGGGCTGAAGCTATAAATACTGCATGCTACACTCAGAACATTTCTTTGATTAATCAAGCAAGATGCAAGACTCCCTATCAATTGTTTAAGAACAAGAAGCCAACTCTAAACTTTTTTCATGTCTTTGGTTGTAAATGCTATATTCTGAGAAATCAAACTGATCAAAATGGGAAGTTTGATGCTAAAATAGATGAAGGAATTTTTGTTGGATATGCTGTTGGTAAAGCATATAGAGTCTACAATCTAAGAACCAACATTGTTGTGGAATCTATACATGTTATGTTTGATGATAAAAAGATTAAAGGACTGAAAGATGGAGATCACCATGAGAGCCTCAAATTCGACAATGTTGAGATGGTTAGTGATGAAAGTGATGATGAGAGTGATCAAGAAACAGTGTCTAAGGATAATGCAGACAAATCTACCACCAATGAAGCACAAAACTCAACATCCGTCGAGTTGCATAATGCTTCATCCGTCGGAAGGAAATCTGTGTTATCCGTCGGAAGACAACCTGCCTCATCCGTCGATAATCAAAACTCACCATCCATCGGGTTATCAAAAGGAGCAGGAGGTCAAGATAGATCACCTACAGAAAATCCTCCCTTCTCAAATCAAAGATCCATAAACTAAGGAGGATTTTCTAGCAATCAAAACTCAATCACACATCAAGACAATTATGAGGCCTCTTTATCTAGAGCTAATCTACCTCAGTAAAGGAAATGGATAAAAGATCAACCCTTTGAGCTTATCATTGGTGATGTGTCTTCTAGAGTTCAAACAAGAAGAGCAACTCAGGAAGAATGTCTATACATCAGCTTTCTATCAAAGGAAGAACCAAAGAAGGTAGAAGATGCTTTGTTAGATCCTGATTGGATTTTATCTATGCAGGAGGAGCTAAACCAATTTGAAAGGAATAGAGTATGAAAGCTGGTACCCAAGCCTAAAGGAAAGAATCCAATAGACACCAAGTGGATATTCAGAAACAAGATGGATGAAAATGGCATAGTAGTCAGGAACAAAGCTAGATTGGTTGATAAAGGCTATTGTCAGCAAAAGGGAATAGATTTTGATGAAACATTTGCTCCTGTTGCAAGACTTGAAGCCATCAGAATCTTCTTAGCCTATGCAACCCATGAAAATTTCAAGGTCTATCAAATGGATGTCAAAAGTGCCTTTCTGAATGGAGATTTGGAGGAAGAAGTATATGTCAGTCAACCTCCTGGCTTTGAAGATCCAAATTTTCCAGAATATGTCTATTATCTTCTGAAAGCACTTTATGGACTGAAGCAAGCACCTAGAGCCTGGTATGACACTTTATTAAAGTTCCTTTTGGAAAATCACTTCACAAGAGGTACTGTAGATAAAACTTTATTTTTCAGAAATAATAATGGCTCTAGCATACTTGTTCAAATTTATGTAGATGATATTATTTTTGGTTCTACAGATGAGAAACTTTGCAAAAAGTTTGCCAAATTGATGCAAAGTAAGTATGAAATGACTATGATGGGAGAACTGACTTACTTTCTTGGTTTACAAGTTAAGCAAGTTAGTGATGGAATATTCATTAGTCAAACTAAATATATTTTTGATCTTTTAAAGAAGTTTGATCTAATGGATTGCACATCTGCAAAAACTCCCATGGCCACTGCAACTAAGCTTGAATTAAACACTACTGAAAAATCTGTGAATATTTCAAGTTATAGAGGCATGGTTGGCTCACTTCTGTACTTAACAGCTAGTAGGCCAGATATAATGTTTGCTACATGTTTGTGTGCTAGATTTCAGGCTGATCCTAGAGAATCTCACTTGATAGCTATTAAGAGAATTTTCAGATATCTCAAGGGAACACCAAAACTTGGCATTTGGTACCCTAGAGATTCTGGTTTTGATCTAACTGGTTATTCAGATGCAGATTATGCAGGTTGTAGAATTGACCAAAAGAGCACAACAGGAACCTGTCAATTTCTCGGAAACAAGCTTGTGTCCTGGTTCAGTAAAAAGCAAAATTCAGTTTCTACTTCTACAGCTGAAGCTGAATATATTGCTGCTGGCAGTTGCTGTGCACAGATTTTATGGATGAAAAATCAATTGTTGGACTATGGTTTGCAAGTTGAAAGGATTCTTATTTTCTGTGATAACACAAGTGCAATTGCCATCACTGAAAATCCAGTGCAACATTCAAGGACAAATCACATAGACATCAAGTATCATTTCATAAGGGAACATGTGATGAATGGTACTGTGGAATTACATTTTGTTCCAAGTGAGAAGCAACTTGCAGATATCTTTACCAAGCCACTGGATGAATCCACCTTTTCAAGGTTGGTAAGTGAGTTAGATATGCTTAATTACTCTTAATTTATTTGAGTTATTTTGCAAGTTGAAAAGTAGCCATAAATTTAGCTGATTTTTAAGTCTTGGATGAAATTTTGGCTAAGTCAAAAATTTGCATCTCGACGGATGACCCTTATCCATCGAGTTTAGTCATCCGTCGATATACTACTCGCTAATAAAAGTCAATTACTTTTCTAGAATACTTTATGACTCGACGGATATCAGTTTATCCTCATCCGTCGAATTGTCTAAATCACAGCCGTTAATTCCCTGAACATTATCCATCGAGTATACTTACAGTTTGTAAGCATTACACGACAGATAATGGGTGGAATTTTTACAGTTTACCTTTTTAAACGGCTATTTTAGGCAATTTCTATTGGTTAATTTACTATTCTTTATTATTTTTATCCGTTGTTTTTGAGATAGTATAAAAGCTTATTTCATTCCAATTATTTTCTTTTATCATTCTCAAATGCAACTGCCTTTATTTCATTCTCTCTCAAGCAAATATTCTCTTTCTCTTCAAGCTTTCATTCTCTAACAATGGCACCTGTAGTAAAGATTATGTCTCAAACTGGGTTCATTTATGAGAAGAACAACTTCACTGCTTTGGTCAATAAGGGTATTCAGCAATCAGAAGACTATCAAAAGATGATGGACTTTGTGAAGAACTGCAAGTTAAATTACGCCATGCTGGAATCACCCATAATTTTCTGTGAAGTTGTTGAAGAGATGTGGACCAATGCAATCTACAACTCTACTGACAAGACCATCACTCTAACAATCGAAAGTAACGAATTCTGTATCAATAGTGATGTGATAAAAGCATGTTTCAAAATTCCTGATAATAATGTGACTTCACCACACACTGACACTGATCTTATCAATATGCTTAATTCCATGCATTATGTACTTCGTACTTCTAAACTAAGTGATATTAGAAGAATGGGTCTTAGGAAGGAGTGGAGTTTCATGTGTGATGTAGTTACTAAGGTTTTCTCTGGAAAAATCAGTATTTTTGATTATGTAAACATTTCCATGCTTAACATGCTATACATGCTAGTCACAGATAAATTTTACAATTTCAGTGACCTTGTCTTGATTGAGTTAGGTTTTAAACTAGGTGAGTTAGCTAAAAGAGGAAAGAATGTGTATTATGCTAGATTTTTCATGTTATTGGCTAACCATTTATGTCAAGAAATTGTGCTTGAGAACCCAAACAACAAACTGGCTTGTTGGGTTCAAGAGAGAAGACTCATTGCAGACTTGAACAGAGCCAACCATCACAGGGATGTGCCAATGTTCTACTTTCCTGTAATGCAGGCACCTCAGGTAAGTGAGGTAAGTTCATCCATCCCTTCAACTATTCCAACCCCCTCAATTTCTTTGAGTTCAGGAGCAGCTATGGCAACTGTGACAATGACCAAATAGTTGCCTACCAAAGCTGCCAAAACAACTGTTATTTCTAAATCTAAATCAAAGAAAACCCCCTCTGGTATCTCTCAAAAGGTACCAGTTGAAAAATCCACCAAAGCCAAAGAGGGGAGTGTGAAGGAGGGTAAGTTAGGTGAGGGAAGGGGTGAACATCAAAGAAACCCCAAGGATAAGGTTGGAGAGTTGAGTGAATCCCAGCCTAGCCACACTGCAGTTTCTCAACAAACTGCAGTGCTTAAAAAGGACAAAAGCTCACTTCTAGCTGCATCCTCCCAAAAGGATGTAGTTATTGAACAAAGCTCTCAGCCAAGAGCACAGGCCAAAAGGGTTAGGGACACAAGCTCACCCCAAACTTACACAAGAAAGAAGAAATCCAAAACCACTAGGGATGTACAGGGCACATACACAGTGCAAACTGGTGCTAAAGACACAGTCCCTGCATTTTCTCGAATTCAGTTTGATGTGGCTCCAATAAATGTGGAGTCACAGCCAAAATCTCTAATAATAGAAGCATCTGAAACACCATACTCACCAACAAACTCTCTGGAAGTGGATATGATAAACACTTCAATTCCTGATTCCCTTTCTTTAACTTTGTCGGGGAAGCCAAAATCTAGTGCAAGTGAGCATCATCTTTTAGATGATTTGTTGGCTCACTTGCCAATTCTTTCAGATTCTAATGTGACATCTGTGCCTCAAATATCTTCAATCAACACAGAGTCAACAATAGTTTCTCTTCCCACCTCATTCATTTCTACTCTCTCGATGGATATTGCTCATCCGTCGAGTAGTGATTGTATCCCGATGGATAAGCTTAACATCAGTTATCCGTCAGATAGCATTACCACTCACTCGACGGATATCACTTATCCATCGAGTATCTCTGCACAACTTTAAAATTCAATTACTTCAAGGGCAGAAGATTTAGTGGTTGTACAGTCACTCTTAGGACTGAGAGAGGAGAGTGTATTGAGTGAGAGGCTGGGTTGCTCCCAGGCAAAAGGAGAGGAAAGGAGTGAAAATCACAATCCATTTATTCAGGATTGGCAAAAGTGAGTGAGAGGAGTCCCACCTTAGTAGGTGAAGGTGAGGGTGTGAGGGTGGGGAGCCAGGGTGAGACCCTGATGCAATAAAAGAGAGATTTTGAGAGAAAAACAGGTATAGGAGAAATAAGGGTGGATCCAGCCATTGCTAGTGAGTCAATGATTGTGGATGATGCTGAAAAGGGAAGACAATTTCAGCAACATTACAAAGCTGTACTTGATAACATTTCCTTGGATGCTGACACTTTTACTCATCTTGTGTCAGCCTATCAACTGTTGGCTGCTCAGGGCAATGTGGAGGTAGAACAGATGATGAGGATCAAGGAATGAATATGTTAATTGGGATTTGGCTATGTGTACTCGTTGTGATGTTCAATTGGAGAGGATGCAAATATGGGTTATGCAGCTTACTTGGACAACAAGGAATAAAGGAGCGATGCATGAAGTTGGACAAGTAGCTGATTATTATATAATAATTAATTTGAATTTTGCTTTCAAGTTTTTACCTTTCACTTGAAAGGGTTTTTCTTGTTTTAAGCACTTAAGATTTTATTTTCCTATTTGGATTTGGTTTTTGTCTTTTTTCTATTCGGATTTGGTTTTTAAATTTGTTTCCTAGAAGGATTCAGATATTGGCTAATTCAAGCTGATATTGAATTTCTCTCGGAATCCTATTGGGTTTGGGTTATTGTCTAAGCCTATAAATACCCTTCTCATGTAATCTTTTAAGGGAGACAATGGATGATATAAAACTTTTGTTTTGAGATAAACTATGAGTAGTTTTTCTTCCCTCTAAACTTCAATTACTGGATTGTTTTGAAGGTTAGATTCGAATTACTTAGTTTCTGGATTGATCTAAGCAATTTGAGATTCAAAGTTCACGTTTCTGGATTGATCGTGTTCTTTTGAAATATCCTCTTCTTCTCTTATCCCTTTTCTTCTTCTTCTTTTCTTTCTTTGTGGAAAGATCCACATCAATTTGGTATCAAGAGCCAAGGTTTTTTCTCCAATTTCTTAATTGTTGGGAGATCCAGGTTTCAAAAAAAAAATTACTATTCACGATTACTGTTCACGAGTACTGTTCACGGGCACTGTTCATCGCACTGTTCTCGGGTACTATTCATTAAAAAAAATCAGATTTTTTTATGGCTACGGATGAATTGCTCAGAAAATTACTTGGAAAATTGGATGAGATTGATAAACGTACTCAAAAGCTTGCTAATTCAACAGAATCGAGGTTTGATGAATTGGATAAAATTTTAGTTAAGGTGAAAGATAGTGATGAAGTCTATGATCCTGGTATAGAGCTTGGTTACTTTACAGGTTTGGGTAACATAGATGATTTTTTTGAATGGGTTACACAAGTCGACAAGATTTCTGCTTATACAGGTTGGACTGAGATGAGAATATTCAAAATTGCAGCGCTTAAACTTACAAAGAAGGGAAGCTTGTGGTTTGATAATCTAAACACAAAAAGAGTTAGATCTGGAAAAGAAAAGATTATGACTTGGACATCTCTGAAGAAGAAACTTCATGCAAAATATATTCCTTTGCATTATAAATTCGAATGTATAATGAAGCTGACATCTCTCTCTCAAGGTACTATGAGTGTTTCTGAGTATACTTCTGAATTTTATAGATTGCGCCTTATTTGTGACTTGGAGGAGACGAAAACAATTAAAATTGGAAGATTTATTTGTGGATTGAATCTGCCTATTTATCGAAAGGTTAAATCAAGTCCATATATCTCGTTTAATGATGTATGCAATCTTGCATTGGAATTTGAATCTTTTGAAAAAGAGGAGAAATTGAAGTCTTCCCTTCACGAGTTCACTCTTTCAGAAGAAACTAAAGAAGAAGACTGTGTCGGTGTGGAGAATATTATGGATCTTGTTGTTGATTACCAGGTATTACGTGTGGCGACTACATCAAGTTTCGATGAAAAGGATGAACCAGTTACAAAAGAAGCTATAATAGAGAAGTATGAAGAAAGAAAGTCATATGATGATAAATTCTTGGTTGTTGAAAAAAATCAAATAGATACATCTCTTAAACTTGTGTGTCATGACATGGTTGAAGAGAAAAAGGTACTTGAGGATACGTTCCAAACTAAAGAGGTTGTGTACAAGGAAAACAACATCATCCACGTGGAACACATTGATTTTTTGGGGGTAGAGAATTTGTTGAATGCACCTATCTCATCAAACTATCTTATTCTTTCGAGTTTACTTCCAAATATATTGCTGATGGAATTGAAATTTAAGGCTTTCAAGTTCTACGAGAAATCACCTCGTTGTGTGCTTATTCTTAAATACTTTAGAACTCGAGGATGAGTTTTTTTCAAAGGAGAGGAGAATGATGAGGATCAAGGAATGAATATGTTAATTGGGATTTGGCTATGTGTACTCGTTGTGATGTTCAATTGGAGAGGATGCAAACATGGGTTATGCAGCTTACTTGGACAACAAGGAATAAAGGAGCGATGCATGAAGTTGGACAAGTAGCTGATTATTATATTGACTAATAAATAATTAATCCTCTTTTCACATCATTACTCGACCTTTTAACCAAACTCACACACACACAGGTTATATGCTCAGAAACATTACTAAATTAACGTTAAAGTATTTAAGTTATTACAGACCAAAGGAAATTATCTCAAAAGAGTGAATGCCGAGAACAGCTCTACATGAGACTGACTCGGGTCACAAATAGTCTTGGTTCAAGTACTCAAAAGGAAACTATCTCTATTCGTCTACCTGAGGTGGCTGGCAGACGAACAGTCTACGGTACTCACGGGCGTCCCCTACCCGTTTGTGGGCAGTCATCCTGGTTCGGGCCATGCTGGTAATCTGTTGTGATATGATATTTATAAAAGCAAGAGTGAGCACTAATGCTCAGCAAGATGTAGATATCCATTATCTCAATATAATCATTTAGGGAAAAACAACCATTAGGCATTGTATAACCAAGGTTTCTAAAAGTTTATATGCTTGTCAATTTTATGAAAAACTCAACTTTAACTGTATCAGTTTAATCGGCTTATACTCGTACTCATTTTATCTCAAAATCTCAATATGATGCTTGAACCAAGATTCTCATATGGATGTGATATATGAACATCAACATCCTTATTTAAAACTCATCCTTATCGGCCTTCTGTTGTAGGTTTCACAACAATTTATCCAAAGTGGAGGAAGGGACTATACTGGAATAAACCACGTACCGGTGATCAGCCGAATACGAAATTTTCTCTACTAGTAGAAGGAATACAAACCTAGCCGCCTTTGGGCTTATCAAGACATTACACGATGGTTGCCCATTTCCGTGCAAGTCCGAAAGTCAATGGTCACAGAGACCACATAACTGTATACTGCGCCACTCCGCGCTTGGTCACTACCCGATACCTCTCCGTGCCGGGTAAGCCACATTCCAGTCCCAAAACAATTATATCATTTAGATAAAATCCTTTATCGAAGGAATAGATCGTTCTCAGTTGACCTTTAAACAAGGTAATTTATCGGTCACTTTTATTACAATTGATTCTTGGGAGTTGTCGGAGTTTTGAATTTAAAAATCGTTTTCTACCCTTAACCGTAGTAGAGTTTTACATATATTGTTCACTTGTTTTTCATTGAGCGAGGAAGCAAAACCTTCATGCTTCTAGACTAAGTTCCCTAAGGTTTTGATAAGTTTCAGATGATTGATCTCTTCCGAGAAATTTTGAATAATTTAGAAAGTATCCTTGGGAACTATGTCTATTTTTAAATGATTTTTTTTTTTGAGGTACGTAATATTAAATATTTACGGTCTCATAATATTTTTATGAAGGGTCCAATGAATTGATAAAACCTTAAGTACAAAATATTTCTTAATAAGGTTCAATGAATTGATAAAAATCTTAATTAAATACTTAAGACGGGATTCGACATCTTATAATTATCCTTCGAATGGTTACATACATTTTAGATAGAGTGAATTGATTTAAAAACTTTTCAATATTACTTTAAGTATTTTCCGGATATTTTAGTAACTCTTTAGGTATTACTTATAAATAAATAGTCAAGTAGGATATCCCTTGAGTGAGTATTCGATTACCTCTTTTAGTTATAAATCAAATCTCAATCGCTCGTTTGATATGTATGTTACGCGAAAGTACTTTATTTATTGAAATCGAAATTTTCCGCGTCCGGCTCGTTCCGGGATTAAATTGATTTAAAACTATCTCCGACTCCCACTATCTTGTATTATATTAAAATTACGTTTCAATTTCTCATACTCGTATAAAACGAAGTTCGTCTCCGTAAATAATCACATAATTGGAATGTATTGATATCACAGACAAGCATATATTTTTGAATTGTAAATCATGGCATCAATATCACAAAAGTATATATAGCATGGATAATTTGTGTTAGGGTTTCGTAAACTTGCCTCGAGTGCTAGGAGTGGTATGGTCTCGGGGCTTTTGTTGGCGATCTAAAATCAATAACCAACGATCTTAGTTAGTACGCGATTATCGATTCGCTTTACTAAAACATTTTTATAAAATCGAAAAATTAATATTTTCTTAAAATTCTTTTTGGACAGTCTTCCTTGCTGCATTATTTAATTATCATGATTTTTCCAAATTTTCGAAATCATTTTTAGCCTTTCAAAATTATTAAGCAAGTGGCCTATGCGCAGTTGGCTTTTCGTATGAACGCTCTACACTAAAACGATCATAACTTTTAAACCGTAAATCCCCTCGTGACAATCCACACATGTACAGAAACTAAAAATCAAGATCTACCCAGTCATGGCCAGTGACTCACAAATTTCAAACATTTACATGGCCGAATACACTACAGAAGGCAGACCAAGTGCAATAGGCTCCATATTCCATTTCTACTACTTGTTCTTGACACAATCACTACTTATGACCAACACAACACTTCTTACTTCTCAAGATCCACCCACATACACCTTATATACTTTATCTATCATCAAATACAAGAATCATAACTCAAAAACTCAAGTACTTAGCAAGAATATGAGTAAAACAACCTTACACATACACAAACTCTTGGATCTTGACACTACATCATAAATAACTCTTAAACCCACCCTTAAAACTTTAAAGAGTTGGAAGTTATACCTTATTGAGCACTAGGAGGGTTAGTACTAAGGTGATTAGGGCTTGGTTTGCTTGAAAAACACTTAGAAGGGCTAGATCCTTAAGAAACAAAACCAAGAAACAAGTTAGAATTTTGGAGTTACTTTTCAGCACCTCATTCAAACATTTTTATAAACTTGAAAAAAACTAATTTGAGGCTGAAATTTGGTACGAATCTTACCCAAGATATATAGAAGCTATGGTAAAAATTTCATGACATTTGAATGCGTACATTTTGAGTTATGAATTTTTCTTTCTCCCTTGCTCAGAAAATCCGAACTGCTGGAATGTAAAATGGGAGAGCTTTAAGTGAGGGAAAAGAGGGTTGTTTTCTTTTGTGGATGAAGTGTGGGAGTGTATAATGAATATATGGGATGTATGCAGCAGATTTGACAATAATTTGGTAAAAGTATAGGTTGGTTTGATTGTGTGATGAAGTGAGAAAAGGGAGAAGTATGGCTTGTGTACTTGTTTGTCTCCCATCACTATTCAACACTATTCCACTAACTATTCTAGTTAACTTCTAATCATCTAGTTACACTCCTAACTACTAGTTAGGACTTGGTTATGCATGGCCAACTTGCATGGGATTTAATTTCTCATTCCTTTATTTATCGTAAACGCAATCGTCGTTCCATTCCGATAGATTCCACGTATAACGATTTGTTTCGTAGCGATTTCTTTTATCGCTTATAATACTATAACCAATTCCATTCCTTCTCTTGATCATAGAAACACCTTGATATATTATTTATTTCATGTAGTATTCCCGGTTCTACGCCATTCTTTACGGATACGAAAAAAACGTAGTATAATCGTAAATCTTCAAATTTCGTCGGCTTTTACATTCACTTATTTTCCTCGATAAACAAGAATATGATCTCGGATTCTCAAAATTCCACTATTCATTTTATGATGATCCCCATACGTATTACTTAATCAGCTCAAGTTACTATTCACAGAAGTTTTAAAATATTACAAAAAATCAGGGTTCTTACAGTCTCCCCCCCTTAAAAGGATTCCGTCCCGGAATCAATCCATAAATAGATGGGGGTACTTTTCTTGCATGTGACTCTCTAATTCCCAAGTCGACTCCTCGACGTTGTGATGCCTCCATAAGACTCTGACTAGATTGACACTCTTGTTCCGGAGTACTTGCTCTTTTCGGTCAATGATTTCGACTGGCTGCTCAACATAGGACATATCTGGTTGAAGGTCTACTTGCTCATGCTCCACTATATGTTTGGCATCCGCATTATACTTCCTCAACATTGATACATGAAAAACATTATGGACCTGCTGAAGATTTGGAGGTAAAGCTAACTCGTATGCCACGGGTCCTATCCGTCTTAGAATCTCGAAAGGTCCAATATAACGGGGGCTCAGCTTCCCCTTCTTCCCAAATCTCATCAATCCTTTCCATGGTGACACTTTCAGAAACACCTGGTCACCCACTTCATACTGTCTGTCCTTTCGTGCCAGATCGGCGTATTTACGCTGTCGGTCTTGGGCTGCTGCTATGCGTCCTCTGACTAATTGAACTATGTCCCTTGTCCTTTGCACCAAGTCGGGACCTAGTAACTTTCTCTCACCTACTTCATCCCAATACAAGGGCGAACGGCACCTTCGGCCATACAACGCCTCGTATGGGGGCATTCCGATACTCGCATGATGACTATTGTTGTAAGCAAACTCTATCAAAGACAGGTGTTCATCCCAAGAACCCTTAAAATCAATTACACACATTCTCAACATGTCCTCCAATATCTGGATGGTTCGCTCACTTTGTCCATCTGTTTGCGGATGGTAAGCGGTGCTCATGTTTAGTTTGGTTCCTAGGCATTCCTGAAAGCTCCTCCAAAATCTGGAGTTGAATCGAGGATCTCGGTCAGATACGATAGCTACTGGCACTCCATGCCTTACCACAATTTCTTTAATGTATAGCTCCGCTAATCTATCCACTGTGTAGGTTTCCTTGATTGGGAGAAAGTGCTCTGACTTGGTTAGTCGGTCTACAATTACCCATATTGCATCATGGTTAGTCTTAGTTCGGGGTAATCCTACCACAAAATCCATAGCTATCTGCTCCCATTTCCACATCGGAATTTCTAAGGGTTGCAAGAGTCCGCTTGGTCGCTGGTGTTCTGCCTTTACTCTCTGACAGGTCATACACTTACTGACCCACTCCGCTACATCCTTCTTCATGTTAGGCCACCAGTAGTACTCTTTTAAATCTTGGTACATTTTAGTGCTTCCTGGGTGGACCGTATATCTAGAGCTGTGTCCTTCCCGTAAAATTTCATCCTTTAGTTCTTGGACGTTAGGGACCCATATCCTGTAGGCATGCCTCCTGATTCCTTTCTCGTCTGGGTCACACTTGGCCTCCTCTCCGCTTACCAGTTCCTTGTTCTCCCTCAACACTATTTCTTGGCATCGCCTAATCTTTTCCAGTAGCTCCGGTCGCATAACCATCTCATACAAACCTTCGGTCCCTGGCTCAGCGACCTTGACCTCAATCTCTAACTTGTCAAATTCTCTGATCAAATCCTCTGACGTGGTGATCCTTTTCAATCTTTCCTTACGACTAAGGGCATCGGCCACCACATTGGCCTTCCCCGGGTGATAAAGAATTTCGCAGTCGTAGTCCTTAATCAATTCTAACCACCTTCTCTGCCTCATGTTTAGCTCCTTCTGGGTGAAGATATATTTAAGACTCTTGTGGTCAGTATAAATTTCACACTTTTCTCCGTATAGGTAATGTCTCCACATCTTAAGGGCAAACACTATGGCGGCTAATTCTAAGTCATGGGTGGGGTACCTCACTTCATATTCCTTTAATTGCCTGGATGCATAGGCAATCACCTTACCGTGCTGCATCAGCACACATCCCAAACCCTTATGGGACGCATCACTATAAATCACAAAGTTCCCTTTATCGTCTGGTAGGGCCAGCACTGGGGCCGATACCAACCTTTTCTTCAATTCTTGGAAGCTCTCCTCACATTTCTCCGTCCAAACAAACTTTTCTGTTTTCCGAGTAAGTCTAGTCAACGGGCCTGCTATCTTGGCGAAATCCTTTACAAACCTTCGATAATACCCGGCCAGTCCAATAAAGCTTCTGACCTCGGTGGGCGTGGTTGGTTGTTCCCAATTAGCGACAGCTTCTATCTTTGCGGGTTCTACGAGAATTCCTTCCTTACTAATCACATGACCCAAAAACTGAATTTCTTTCAACCAAAATTCACACTTTGAGAATTTGGCATACAATTTTTCTTTCCGTAAGATTTCCAATACTATCCTGAGGTGTTCCGCATGTTCCTCCTCCGACCTAGAGTAAATTAGAATATCATCGATGAAGACTATCACGCATTCGTCCAGATACTTCTTAAAGACTCTGTTCATCAGATCCATGAAAGCCGCGGGCGCGTTAGTCAAACCAAATGACATAACCAGGAACTCATAATGTCCGTACCTAGTGCGAAATGCAGTCTTAGGTATATCTTCCGGTTTGATCTTAAGTTGATGATAACCTGTCCTAAGGTCAATCTTGGAAAAACACGTGGCATCCTTTAGTTGGTCAAAGAGGTCATCTATTCTTGGCAATGGGTACTTGTTCTTAATGGTCAGCTTGTTCAGCTCTCGATAATCGATGCACAGTCTCATGCTGCCGTCCTTCTTCTTCACAAATAATACGGGTGCACCCCACGGGGACACACTTGGTCTAATCATTCCTTTATCCAATAGATCTTGCAGTTGATCAGCCAACTCTTTCATCTCGACGGGGGCCAAACGATACGGGGCCTTTGATACTGGTGCCGTGCCGGGAGCTAAATCAATGGCAAATTCTATCTCCCGATCCGGAGGTAGTCCGGGAAGATCCTTGGGAAATACATCCTCAAACTCGTTAACTACGGGTATGGTGTGGATCTCAGGGGTTTCTCGTTTGGTATCCACCACGTGAGCCAAGTAGGCCTCACATCCTTGCCTTAAAAGTCTTTTGGTCTGCACCATAGTTAGAAACTTCTTGGTTTGCCGTTGCCCCTTAATTATTACACTCTTACCACTAGGTGTTTTCAATTTTACTTTCTTCCCCTCACAATCAATCTGGGCATGGTTTCTAGATAGCCAATCCATTCCTAATATCACATCAAACTCCCCTAGTCGAAAGGGAATTAAATCTACTGGGTATCTTACTCCACCTAATTCTAGGTTGCAGTTAGCATAAACTTGATTTACAGGGATAATCTCTTGATTAGCTATTTCCACTTGCAAAGATTCTTTCAAAGGTTCCACTTTTAAGTTCAATTTTTCAGCAAATTCCTTAGACACGAAAGACTTAGTAGCTCCAGAATCAAATAGCACATTGGCGGAATTGGAGTTTAGGAGGAGCGTACCTGCTATAACATTGGTGTTCCTCACGGCATCTTTCACAGTCACATTAAAGGTTCTGGCAGTCGGCACTCTGTTAGATGCAGCTACACTACCCCTTGAGCTAGCTGGGGCCGCCGCAGGGCAGTCCTTCCTCATGTGTCCTGTCTTTCCGCACTGGAAACACTTAGCCGCTTCCTGGTTACAAGCTGTGGCATAGTGCCCCACCTTACCACATTTAAAGCATGTCACTGGTTTCTGCATACATTGCCCAGAATGCTTCTTACCACAGCTCTTGCATTCTGGCAGAGGGGGTCGTGGTTGGCTATGATAAGACATTCCCGTCTGGTTCCCGCTCCGGGCCACACTCACGCCCCCTGATCCCCCGAATCCTGTACTGCGGTTGGGTTGGGAGGCCGTCCCCCTGACAAACTTACTAGGGAAGCTTCCCCCTCCCACACTCCGGCTTTGACCATCAAACTTTCGCTTCTTAGTTTGCTTCATTTTCTGGCTCATTTCACTCCCTGCTTCAGCTATCGTGGCCTTCTGCACTAGGGTGGCATAGTCAGTTATCTCCAGAATTGCCAGCTTGTTCTGAATCCACTGCTTCAATCCCTGTTGAAATCTCTCAGCCTTTTGCTCTTCGGTACCCACCAGTTGTGGCACAAACCTCGACAATTCTGTGAACTTAGCTTCATATTCCGCTACGCTCATATTTTCTTGTTTCAGCTCTAGGAACTTTCGCTGCATCTGAACCTCCATAAACTTCGGGACATACTTCTTTAAAAATAACTCAGTGAATCTTTCCCAAGTAACAATCCCTTGGGGCTCCATATTTTTCTTGGCTTCCCACCAATAGTTAGCCTCACCCTTTAAGAGATAAGTGGCAAAATTAGTCTTGTGGGCTTCTTCAGTGCCGATTCGCTCAAAGGTCTTTTCTACCTCTTTTAGCCAAGCCCTGGCCTGAACTGGGTCAGTAACACCGTGAAACTCTGGGGGCTTGACCGACTTGAAAGATTTAAATGCATTAGCTATGGCCTGCTGGGGTTGCTGGGGTGGTCGTTGCTGCTGCAGGTTTTGCCTCAGAAGTTCTACAAACTGCTCCATAGGGTTCACTGGCATTTCCATCCCCTGAGTATCTTCAGCCTCTGACTCCTCATAGTCCTCATCATCATACTCATTTCGTTCTTTGTTAAATCTTAATGGTGGGGTCTGTGCTCGATGCCCTTGCTCATTATTACTACCCTGGCCGCCAGATGCAGCCGGGCGAGTTCTTGTTACTATTCTCCTTGGCGGCATTTTCCTGTTACATAAACTTATTTAGGTTGTTTCCACTTGCCAATTCTCATGCTTCCTGATTTGTTATGACAGTATGTAATTATGCAGGTATGAAAGAAGATTAAACCACAATCTAGAAATCGCAACTAAACAACATGATAATTATACATAATTTGGCCATACGCCGGGTCTAGGTACAACATACTGAATAATAAAAGTACAATCTGCCTTAATACAATAATCCTTAGCTGGTGGCACTATCAAAGACAACAACCCAGAACAACTATCACAAAACAACTAAGTACCACCATTGAGGAACAACAACCAACTACTAACAGTGTCCACTAGCCATGAGTAACATCACGAATCCGCCTCATAGCGCGAACCACAACCCTAATAACCTCGCGCCTACTCACCAAGTCACGCTGGGGGGATAAGCGGTGAATCCTACCGATGGTCCTCTGCTCTATGCGGCGAATGGTCCTGCGCACGCGTCGGGCGCTGGGGTATCCTCGCCTGGCTCGGGCCTCTATCCTCATGTGCCGCTCGATGGAAAGCTGGTCCCTCAGCTCGGTAATACGGGCCTCAGCCGCTGTCAGATCAGCAGCATAGCGACCTACCACCCAGTCATGAACTGCTAGGGATATGACTGGTAGGGGTGGTGGAAGTGGGGAATTTGCAGGAGTCGCTGCCACACCGTCAAGAATAGGGTCCATGCCGTCGTCGGTCTCAGTCCGTGCGGGACTAACTGGTACAGGGGACGAGGTGGGTGTCCTCACTGGGGTGGATGCCCCTAGCTCCGTCTCTAACTCCTCAGTCAGTGCAGTGACTCTAGCCTGCAGAGCTATCATCCTATCCATCAAATCTGCTACTCCCGTCTCGCTCTCGAGCTCAGCGACTCGAGCCTGGGCTGCTGAGATCCGATCTAACAAACGCTCTATCGACCTCTGATGCACATCCACCCTCATCATCTCTGGAGACGAAACCTCCGTGCTGCCGTATGGAATATCCTCAGGAGGGGCTATCTCAGTGTCTGGCTCAGTGGGGTCCTCCTCCGAGTCCTCCTCAGGGTCAGTCTCCGGGTACTCGAATACCTCTAAGCCCACAGTGGGGGCAGGGTCTGCTACCTCGATCTCAGCTAAAAGGGCCTCATCATGCTCTCTCTCGTACGCCTCTACAGCCTCAGGGTCTAACACATCGGGTACCTACAAGTCATTTAACACACGTATTACTATCCTTGGATACTTAAATCACCCCTAAGGGTTCTTAATATCAGTGCTACCCTCGTAGCCCGACTACGAACTCTATGTGAGTTCTAGTTCATTGATTCAGTTGATTCACCTAACGTTTCTGAGACTTATAACCTAGGGCTCTGATACCATTTCTGTAACACCCCCAAATTCAAGGTCGGGAATTCGGGTCGTTACGATCACTTAATATTGACTAATAAATAATTAATCCTCTTTTCACATCATTACTCGACCTTTTAACCAAACTCACACACACACAGGTTATATGCTCAGAAACATTACTAAATTAACGTTAAAGTATTTAAGTTATTACAGACTAAAGGAAATTATCTCAAAAGAGTGAATGCCGAGAACAGCTCTACATGAGACTGACTCGGGTCACAAATAGTCTTGGTTCAAGTACTCAAAAGGAAACTATCTCTATTCGTCTACCTGAGGTGGCTGGCAGACGAACAGTCTACGGTACTCACGGGCGTCCCCTACCCGTTTGCGGGCAGTCATCCTGGTTCGGGCCATGCTGGTAATCTGTTGTGATATGATATTTATAAAAGCAAGAGTGAGCACTAATGCTCAGCAAGATGTAGATATCCATTATCTCAATATAATCATTTAGGGAAAAACAACCATTAGGCATTGTATAACCAAGGTTTCTAAAAGTTTATATGCTTGTCAATTTTATGAAAAACTCAACTTTAACTGTATCAGTTTAATCGGCTTATACTCGTACTCATTTTATCTCAAAATCTCAATATGATGCTTGAACCAAGATTCTCATATGGATGTGATATATGAACATCAACATCCTTATTTAAAACTCATCCTTATCGGCCTTCTGTTGTAGGTTTCACAACAATTTATCCAAAGTGGAGGAAGGGACTATACTGGAATAAACCACGTACCGGTGATCAGCCGAATACGAAATTTTCTCTACTAGTAGAAGGAATACAAACCTAGCCGCCTTTGGGCTTATCAAGACATTACACGATGGTTGCCCATTTCCGTGCAAGTCCGAAAGTCAATGGTCACAGAGACCACATAACTGTATACTGCGCCACTCCGCGCTTGGTCACTACCCGATACCTCTCCGTGCCGGGTAAGCCACATTCCAGTCCCAAAACAATTATATCATTTAGATAAAATCCTTTATCGAAGGAATAGATCGTTCTCAGTTGACCTTTAAACAAGGTAATTTATCGGTCACTTTTATTACAATTGATTCTTGGGAGTTGTCGGAGTTTTGAATTTAAAAATCGTTTTCTACCCTTAACCGTAGTAGAGTTTTACATATATTGTTCACTTGTTTTTCATTGAGCGAGGAAGCAAAACCTTCATGCTTCTAGACTAAGTTCCCTAAGGTTTTGATAAGTTTCAGATGATTGATCTCTTCCGAGAAATTTTGAATAATTTAGAAAGTATCCTTGGGAACTATGTCTATTTTTAAATGATTTTTTTTTTTGAGGTACGTAATATTAAATATTTACGGTCTCATAATATTTTTATGAAGGGTCCAATGAATTGATAAAACCTTAAGTACAAAATATTTCTTAATAAGGTTCAATGAATTGATAAAAATCTTAATTAAATACTTAAGACGGGATTCGACATCTTATAATTATCCTTCGAATGGTTACATACATTTTAGATAGAGTGAATTGATTTAAAAACTTTTCAATATTACTTTAAGTATTTTCCGGATATTTTAGTAACTCTTTAGGTATTACTTATAAATAAATAGTCAAGTAGGATATCCCTTGAGTGAGTATTCGATTACCTCTTTTAGTTATAAATCAAATCTCAATCGCTCGTTTGATATGTATGTTACGCGAAAGTACTTTATTTATTGAAATCGAAATTTTCCGCGTCCGGCTCGTTCCGGGATTAAATTGATTTAAAACTATCTCCGACTCCCACTATCTTGTATTATATTAAAATTACGTTTCAATTTCTCATACTCGTATAAAACGAAGTTCGTCTCCGTAAATAATCACATAATTGGAATGTATTGATATCACAGACAAGCATATATTTTCGAATTGTAAATCATGGCATCAATATCACAAAAGTATATATAGCATGGATAATTTGTGTTAGGGTTTCGTAAACTTGCCTCGAGTGCTAGGAGTGGTATGGTCTCGGGGCTTTTGTTGGCGATCTAAAATCAATAACCAACGATCTTAGTTAGTACGCGATTATCGATTCGCTTTACTAAAACATTTTTATAAAATCGAAAAATTAATATTTTCTTAAAATTCTTTTTGGACAGTCTTCCTTGCTTCATTATTTAATTATCATGATTTTTCCAAATTTTTGAAATCATTTTTAGCCTTTCAAAATTATTAAGCAAGTGGCCTATGCGCAGTTGGCTTTTCGTATGAACGCTCTACACTAAAACGATCATAACTTTTAAACCGTAAATCCCCTCGTGACAATCCACACATGTACAGAAACTAAAAATCAAGATCTACCCAGTCATGGCCAGTGACTCACAAATTTCAAACATTTACATGGACGAATACACTGCAGAAGGCAGACCAAGTGCAATAGGCTCCATATTCCATTTCTACTACTTGTTCTTGACACAATCACTACTTATGACCAACACAACACTTCTTACTTCTCAAGATCCACCCACATACACCTTATATACTTTATCTATCATCAAATACAAGAATCATAACTCAAAAACTCAAGTACTTAGCAAGAATATGAGTAAAACAACCTTACACATACACAAACTCTTGGATCTTGACACTACATCATAAATAACTCTTAAACCCACCCTTAAAACTTTAAAGAGTTGGAAGTTATACCTTATTGAGCACTAGGAGGGTTAGTACTAAGGTGATTAGGGCTTGGTTTGCTTGAAAAACACTTAGAAGGGCTAGATCCTTAAGAAACAAAACCAAGAAACAAGTTAGAATTTTGGAGTTACTTTTCAGCACCTCATTCAAACATTTTTATAAACTTGAAAAAAACTAATTTGAGGCTGAAATTTGGTACGAATCTTACCCAAGATATATAGAAGCTATGGTAAAAATTTCATGACATTTGAATGCGTACATTTTGAGTTATGAATTTTTCTTTCTCCCTTGCTCAGAAAATCCGAACTGCTGGAATGTAAAATGGGAGAGCTTTAAGTGAGGGAAAAGAGGGTTGTTTTCTTTTGTGGATGAAGTGTGGGAGTGTATAATGAATATATGGGATGTATGCAGCAGATTTGACAATAATTTGGTAAAAGTATAGGTTGGTTTGATTGTGTGATGAAGTGAGAAAAGGGAGAAGTATGGCTTGTGTACTTGTTTGTCTCCCATCACTATTCAACACTATTCCACTAACTATTCTAGTTAACTTCTAATCATCTAGTTACACTCCTAACTACTAGTTAGGACTTGGTTATGCATGGCCAACTTGCATGGGATTTAATTTCTCATTCCTTTATTTATCGTAAACGCAATCGTCGTTCCATTCCGATAGATTCCATGTATAACGATTTGTTTCGTAGCGATTTCTTTTATCGCTTATAATACTATAACCAATTCCATTCCTTCTCTTGATCATAGAAACACCTTGATATATTATTTATTTCATGTAGTATTCCCGGTTCTACGCCATTCTTTACGGATACGAAAAAAACGTAGTATAATCGTAAATCTTCGAATTTCGTCGGCTTTTACATTCACTTATTTTCCTCGATAAACAAGAATATGATCTCGGATTCTCAAAATTCCACTATTCATTTTATGATGATCCCCATACGTATTACTTAATCAGCTCAAGTTACTATTCACAGAAGTTTTAAAATATTACAAAAAATCAGGGTTCTTACACCCTTCAGGAAACTTCAGATGCCGGTACCAAGGCTATTCTTCAAGCTCATCTAGACTCTCTACATCTCATGAAGATCCAGCAGTTAAGACAGAATTTGAGTGTGGATGAACTAAAAATGGATATAGCTGACTTGAAGACCTACAGTTCTGAGAAGCTGGATTCAGTCATGCCATATGGTACCATGCAAGATCTATTACTAAGATTGAGGAGAAAATCAGATTCTGAAAAGAAGCTGGCCAAGCTGGAAGAGAGAGTTCAAGTTATTGAGAATTCAGTGGCTATCCTTCTTCAAAATCAACAGACTCAGACAAATCTTCTCATGCAACTGGCTAAAGCACAAGGCCTAACTCCTCAACTTGATGATAACAAAAAGTGGGATAGAGAATCAAGTAAGGGGAGAAAGGACCAAGTGAGGGGGAGAAATTTCAAGTACAAATCAACAAAGTAATTGTACCTTCAATTACTGTCTCCAAGCCACCAGTTGCAGATGGTATAGATCTAATTCAAGCAGCAGCAAATTTGAAAGTTGCTGAGAAAGGAAAGTTGAGTTTGATCAACTGGAATAAGATTGATGAGGAGATACAGAAAAAGTTTGAACTTGTCAAAGAGCCAGTTAAGTCAGCCATCCATCACTCTCAAGTCAAGCCAATCAGTGTGAATGAGATGAGCATGAATTATCTGGAAAGATGACAATCTTCCTGCATCAAGTCTCCCAAGGCTGAAACAATTCTAAAACCAAGGGCAAATTATCCAAAATCATCTTTGAAGAACCCCTTGGACACTGTTTATGAGACACCCAAGCCTGATGAGAAGAAGCTGTTGGATTTTAAATGCAGCGGGGACATGGCAAAACACTTTTACACATATAAAATCCAAATAATAGCATACAGATCATGAATAAAAATTCGAGGGATCGAATCTAACCTTTAAAAATAATTTGGAGACAACGATCAGAGATCCTTAGCAGTTGCTCCTCAAGTGTGAAGCACTCCACCGGTATCCACCAAGAAACCGATGTTAAGGAGGAGGAAGCAGGTGGAGAGAATTGGGTTTTCCAAACTTTTTGGGTTTTGTGTGGGTTAAAATTAAAATTAGGGTCTATAATAGTGTATTTATAGGCAAAATTTTCAGCTAAAATTTTCCCATAAATATTATTATTATTATCCCATTTATTATTCTCATTAATAATTAAAACACCTTTTAATCATTAATCTTTTTTCTAAACACTTTAGAAATAATTCTCTCTCTTGATTTAATTTCCAAAAATTAAATCCTTTAATTAATAATATTAAGAACTTTTCTTAATTAATTTATAATCAATTAAATCTCATTTAATCAATTATTAAATTTGCCAATTAATTATTTATTTCATAAATAAATAATTATTAGCCATTATTAATTAATTCCTCCACCATTAAATCATTCTCTTTTTATGGTGTGACCCTGTAGGTTCAATATTAAGCCGGTAGTAGAAATAAATAATAATAAAACTATTTTATCATTATTTATATAAATTCTCTAATTTATTAAATATGATTAGTTAATTAATCACATTTATTCTACATCGTGAGGGATACTTCTCAGCATATCGCGACTATCCGGATAATATGAATTCACTGCTTAGAATACCAAGAACCTATTCAGTGAATAGTTACCGTACAATAAACTCCTTCTACCCTACAATGTCCCGATTAAATACAAGGCATGGATCTCGTGTCAAGCCTATCTAATTCAATCACTTGCTTACCATTTACTATGCGTAGTTCTATACAAATTAGAAACTCCTTTCTAATTTCATTCACTCTGGCCATAGATTCCTGAACTAGCATAAGTGGATCAGCCTTGAACATTCGCTTCCTTCACTAGAAGGGGTAGATCCTTTATTGATCATACACTATCTTCGTGTACAAATTCCTATACCCAGAAGAGCCCTAATAATTGTCCCTGGAGACTAAGAACTAAACCAAAGCATAGTTCAGTGTACACAAGATGACTATGATGACCTCAAGTCTAAGGATACTTGTACAACTATCACTATGTGAACAACTGCTGACACGTGAGTGAACTCCATCAGTTGTTCAGCTGTGCGAGTCATGTTCAGTGAACTTATTCTATAATAAGCACCTACATACTAGCTATAGTGTCACCATACAAATGTCTATGAGAACAGACATCCTTCATAATGAAGCAAGCATAGTATGTACCGATCTTTGCGGATTATTAATTAACAGTTAGTAATCCTATGACCAGGAACTATTTAAGTTTAGAGTTATCATCTTTTTAGGTCTCACTATTATGATCTCATCATAATCCATAAAAAGCTTTACTCTAAGCTATGGTATATCTTATTTAAACACTTAAATAGATAAAGCCCGTAATAAAAACAAAACAAGTCTTTTATTAATATCAATGAAATCAAAACAGATTACATAAAAGTTATTCCTAAATCCTTATACATTATTGGACTTAGGACATATTCCTTTCAATCTCCCACTTGTACTAAAGCCAATCACTCTGGTATCTAATACCCATCTTGTCTTTATGACGATCAAAGTGACTTTCATAAAGTAGCTTTGTGAGTGGGTCTGCTATGTTGTTATGTGTGTCAACTCTAATTTAATACAATACAAGAAATGTTACCGCGCTCCCACTAACCCTTTTGTAGACGCATGGTTCATCTACGTTTTTTGATAAAATCAAACTCTTTGATTGTCTCATCAAAACGAATGTTCCATCTTTCGAGAAGCTTGCTTTAAACCACATATGGTTCGCAACAGCTTACACACTAGGTTTTCATTTCCCTTGGAAAGAAAACCATCTGGCTATTTGCCAGATCACATAGTCGTAGTAACCAGCATTCGCAAGCAAAATCCTAACTGATTTTAACAGGGCTACAGGTAAAAGGTTTCATCAAAGTCAATCCATTGTCTTTGTTTGAATCCTTTTCCCAAAAGCCTGGCCTTAAAGGTCTCCACCTGGCCATCTGCTATAACCTATCTTTTGTATACCTATACATAGATTCCATTCTGGATTTCATGGCACTATGCCATTTCTCTGAGTCAACACTACTCATAGCCTCAGTATAGGTCACAGGGTCGTCATCATTAATGATCGACAACTCATTGTCATTCTCAATGACAAGGCCATATTACCTCTCAGGTTGGCGAGACACTCTCCCTGACCTATGAATGGGCTGTTCCACAAAAGGTTGTTTAGTCAGAACAGGTGTTTCCACTCGATCTGTAGTAGTTTGTGCTTCTTGAACTTCATCAAGTTCAATTTTGCTCCCACTGTTTCCTTCAAGGATAAACTCCTTTTCCAAGAAGGTAGCATGTCTGGAGACAAACACCCGATGATCGGTGCAAAAGTAATACCCTAAAGTCTCTTTAGGATATCCCACAAAACTACATTTTCCGGATCGATATTCCAGCTTATCTGGGTCAACTTTCTTGACATAAGCTGGACATCCCCAAATCTTAACGTGTTTAAGACTCGGTTTCCTTTCTTTCCATATCTCATACGAAGTTTGAGGAACAGATTTTGGAAGGCACCTTATTCAGTAAATATGCTGAGGTTTCCAATGCATAACCCCATAAGAATACTGGAAGATTTGCATAGCTCATCATGGACCGAACTATGTCTAACAAAGTTCGATTTCTCCTTTCAGATACCAATCTGGAGGAGTCCACTGGGAGACTATACCATTTACTTTGAGATAATCTAGAAACACTCCATTAAAGTATTCACCACCTCGATCTGATCGAAGAGTTATAATACTATGTTTGGTTGTTTCTCCACTTCATACTTATACTCTTTGAACTTTTCAAAGGCTTCAGACTTGTGTTTCATCAAACACATATCCGAATCTAGATCTATTATCCATGAAAGTAATGAAGTATGAAAATCCACCCATGGCTTGCGTAGACATTGGTCCACATACATCTGTGTGTACCATTCCTAGCAAATTTGCAGTCCTCTCTCCATGTCTACTAAATGAAGACTGCAGTGCCACAATGAAGTGAGATTTTCATCATCCTTTTTCTTTTATTAGTTTGTTCAATCTGAAGTAAATTATGTCACATATATATAGACCATTATTTAAAGTACCACGTCCATAAAGAATATTATCTCTAAGAATAGAACATTCATTATTCTCAATAATAAATGAAAATCCAGCCAAGTCTAACATGGGAATAATATTCCTCACAATCGAGGGAACAAAATAACAATTATTTAAAACAATAGTCTTGCCCGTAGGCATATGTAAATGAAATGATTCTACATCTTCAGCAGCAACTCTTGCTCCATTTCCCATCAGTAGAATCACCTCCTCTTCCTCAAGAGTCCTACTTCTCCTTAGTCCCTGCAACAAATTACAGATATGAGAACCACAGGCGGTATCTAATACCCAAGTAGAAATGACATATTCACTTCTATCATGAACATACCTGAATCAGAAGCGGTAGTCTCACTACCCTTCTTCTTCTTCAATTCTGCAAGGTAAACCTTGCAGTTCCTCTTCCAGTGCCCCACCTTGTTACAGTGAAAGCAAACAACTTTGCTCTTGGGGTCTTCAGCTTTTGGTGGAACCGGCATTTTCTCACCTACTTTCTTCTTCTTGGAAGAGTTCCTCTTCCTTTTCTTAGGATTGGAACCTTCACCAATTAGAAGAACAGAACTCTTCTTAGGGGGAAAATTCGATTCCGCAGTCTTCAACATGTTGTGGAGTTCAGGCAGGTTGACATCCAACTTATTCATGTGAAAGTTCACAACAAATTGCGAGAACGAACTCGGAAGCGATTGCAAGACCAAGTCTTGGCTCAGCTCCCCATCCATGGCAAAACCAAGTTGTCCAAGACGTTCAATCAAATTGATCATCTTAAGTACATGGTCATTCACAGATGATCCCTCAGACATCCTACAACCGAACAACTCCTTCGATATCTCATATCGAGCTGTCCTCCCTGCCACATCATACAACTCTTGTAGATGCATGAGGATAGTGTGAGCATCCATATGCTCATGTTGCTTCTGTAGCTCAATGTTCATGGAAGCTAGCATGATGCATTGAGCAATATTTGCATCATCTATCCACTTACGATACACAACATGTTCATCATTATGTGTATCACTAGCAAGTTCAGTAGGCTTAGGTGAGTCAATCACGTATTCCAGCTTTTCAATCCTGAGAAAAATTCTCAAGTTTCGAAGCCAGTCAGCATAATTAGGACCAGTCAATTTGTGAGCATCTAGTATGCTCCTGAGTGATAGTGCACAAGACATAACGTACAAAGTAAATCTGTAAATGATAAACACATAACAACACTTAGCAAATATTCGATTTCATTTCAAAACACTATATGAATCGGGTCTTTATTCATAAGTGGCTCCCACTATTTTATCTAATTTATTCAACCCCCTACGTGAAAAATTAAGCATTCATAATGCTAGTGGGAATAGGGATCCTACATTCCATTACACAACCCCGGCTGTGGCACGAAACGCCATGTAATGTTCAATAGGCAGACAACTCTTGTCAATTACATCTAATGTTATTCCCTAATCAAACTTTAGCCTCTTGAATAATTGAGTCACGGCTGTGGCACGACAAACTCAATATTCTAAGTCAAGTCTAACCCAACATTCCGTACAATTGAATCAGTCCCCAAAGGCCCACAGCTGTGGCACGTAACGACCTTTAGATTCTTATTCAATGTACACATCTCTATGTAATAGACAAGTATTTCTTATTTCGAAATCAAAGCCCTCGGCTGTGGCACGAAACGCCAATGATTCAAAAATAAGAACTACTTTCTACCATATTGGAAGGCTATGACCGACACAAGCCCGTTGTGTCATGGGCCAATTACTACTTGATATTATTTAATTTTAGAGAGATTATATTACGTTACAATCATAATCATATTATAAAGAGATTCTTCCTTTTAAATTAAATATTTCAAATCAATAATCAATAATCAGATGATTCCCAGATCGGGTGGAGCATTGTCAAGAGGCGTCACTTAATAACCCTTTCTTACAGATAGAAATCTGTTATTGACAGAATCATCCTTTCTCTCATATCGAAAATTCATATTCAATTACGTGTTTCATAAACACAAGAATCTCATGATTGTATTCATAATATTATTATTAAGGTTATGAAACAATTTCACTATACTAGGTTGTCTAACAAACGCCTTATGTTTATTTAAGTTCACCTAAATCTATCATCGCATGATAAACTAAGCATATATCACATATATCAACATGAATAAACATCAAGGTAGGCATGTTACATCATCTAGCACATTAGAACAAGCAATATACATCTCTATGTATCACAAGAAGCATTTAAAATCAATTCAAACGATCAAAAACAGCTTTAAAACACTTCATGGAATATAAACAGTTCAAAACTTTTATATAAACTAAAATTAATCACTCCATTAGATCCGTCTCGGAAAAATGAATCCAACGGTATATTGCACGCCCAAAACGGAGTTACGAAACTCCCAGAAAATCAATTTTAAAATCAACAGACGGGCTGTAACGCATTACAGGAACGCGATACAAGACCTGTAACGCATTCCGGTGATGCGTTACACCCCTTTTAAGCCATTAAAGGGTGTAACGCATTCCGTGAATGCGTCACAGGTGTGTAACGCATTCCCAGAATGTGTGACACCCCTATTATTTTTTTTTTGTTTTTCCTGCAGCAGCCGCCGTCTTCCTCGGTTGATGTGCTGCCGTACTCTTCTTTGCTTCCGTGCCATCAGACAGACAAGACAGCAGCAGTACATATGCAGATGTACAGATATATACTTTATATACAAACTAATAATTTATATATATATATATGATTATTTAATTACGAATTTAATTGCAAGAACTTCAAAAATTCATAATAAAAAATCTATACATCCTAAAATTATGAAAAAAAATACCCAGACGATCTACAACACTTGTAGAACCCAGATTAACATTTAAAATTATTTTGAGAAACGATTTCTCATCAAACAAAATTAATCCATAATATAACTTGTAAAAATCATAATTAATTCATACAAGCAAATAAAATTCTGAAATTTTTACCCCAGATCTATATGCATACAACCTATGCTCTGATACCATTGTTGGATTTTAAACGCAGCGGGGGATGGCAAAACACTTTTACACATATAAAATCCAAATAATAGAATACAGATCATGAATAAAAATTTGAGGGATCGAATCTAACCTTTAAAAATAATTCGGAGATAACGATCAGAGATCCTTAGCAGCTGCTCCTCAAGTGTGAAGCACTCCACCGGTATCCACCAAGAAAATGATGTTAAGGAGGAGGAAGGGGGTGGAGAGAATTGGGTTTTCCAAACATTTTGGGTTTTGTGTGGGTTAGAATTAAAATTAGGGTCTATAATAGTGTATTTATAGGCAAAATTTTCAGTTGAAATTTTCCCATAAATATTATTATTATTATCCCATTTATTATTCTCATTAATAATTAAAACACCTTTTAATCATTAATCCTTTTTCTAAACACTTTAGAAATAATTCTCTCTTGATTTAATTTCCAAAAATTAAATCCTTTAATTAATAATATTAAGAACTTTTCTTAATTAATTTATAATCAATTAAATCTCATTTTATCAATTATTAAAATTTGCCAATTAATTATTTATTTCATAAATAAATAATTATTAGCCATTATTAATTAATTCCTCCACCATTAAATCATTCTCTTTTTATGGTGTGACCCTGTAGGTTCAATATTAAGCCGGTAGTAGAAATAAATAATAATAAAACTATTTTATCATTATTTATATAAATTCTCTAATTTATTAAATATGATTAATTAATTAATCACATTTATTCTACATCGTGAGGGATACTTGTCAGCATATCGCGACTATCCGGATAATATGAATTCACTGCTTAGAATACCAAGAACCTATTCAGTGAATAGTTACCGTACAATAAACTCCTTCTACCCTACAATGTCCCGATTAAATACAAGGCATGGATATCGTGTCAAGCCTATCTAATTCAATCACTTGCTTACCATTTACTATGCGTAGTTCTATGCAAATTAGAAACTTCTTTCTAATTTCATTCACTCTGGCCAGAGATTCCTGAACTAGCATAAGTGGATCAGCCTTGAACATTCGCTTCCTTCACTGGAAGGGTAGATCCTTTATTGATCATACACTATCTTCGTGTACAAATTCCTATACCCAGAAGAGCCCTAATAATTGTCCCTGGAGACTAAGAACTAAACCAAAGCATAGTTCAGTGTACACAAGATGACTATGATGACCTCAAGTCTAAGGATACTTGTACAACTATCACTATGTGAACAACTGCTGACACATGAGTGAACTCCATCAGTTGTTCAGCTGTGCGAGTCATGTTCAGTGAACTTATTCTATAATAAGCACCTACATACTAGCTATAGTGTCACCACAACAAATGTCTATGAGAACAGACATCCTTCATAATGAAGCAAGCATAGTATGTATCGATCTTTGCGGATTATTAATTACCAGTTAGTAATCCTATGACCAGGAACTATTTAAGTTTAGAGTTATCATCTTTTTAGGTCTCACTATTATGATCTCATCATAATCCATAAAAAGCTTTACTCTAAACTATGGTATATCTTATTTAAACACTTAAATAGATAAAGCCCGTAATAAAAACAAAACAAGTCTTTTATTAATATCAATAAAATCAAAACAGATTACATAAAAGTTATTCCTAAATCCTTATACATGATTGGACTTAGGACATATTCCTTTCAGAAGCTTCTGTCAAGGTCAATTGTCTTCTATAAAGATCCAGCTGATTCAGCTTCATAAAGGAGAATTGCTAAGATATTCATAAATGGAAAGGAAATTTGTGTGGTAGCTGGACATCCACAATTTGCTCAAGCAAAGAGAGAAGAAAAAGCCAGATTGAAGCAGGAAAAGAAGCAAGCTGCTCTAGATGCAAAGAAGACTAAACAAAGAAAGAGCAGATTGCTATATTGGCCAAGCTACAGGCTGTTAATTCATCTCAACAAATTCCCTCTCAACCATCTGAAGCTGCTGAATCATAGAAGAAAATTAAAGAACAGAAGAAATACCCAAGGAAGAAATAATTGGCTAGAAGAACAAAAAGGAAACTAGATATTATTGACAAGGAATTGGAAGATCAATTTCCTAAGGAACCCACACCAGCTACAACTCAAGCATCAAAACCCTTTGTGGTATTTGAAGACATAAGGGTGGTGGATCCCTACAGGAATATACATGGTGAACCTATTGTGCCAAAGGATGAGCCAATAGAGTGGGATAATATACCAATTGCTGACTTCAGCTTACCAATCCTTAGCAAGCCAAAAAGGACAAAGTCAAGGGCAGTCAAGAAAGTGAAGCTGTCAGCAGGGGAGACTACTTGTACTTGTGTGACATCAAAGAATTTTCAGATCTAAATCTTTATCTGGATGAACTGGATGAAGTAAGGGGAATTGATGCATACAGGAACCTACCTGAAAGGTTGGTGTTCAAGTACAAAGGAGGAAGGGAGATTCAGTGGCCACTTCACAGGATTCTTCAAGAGAGCCAAGCTGTGCTGATTAAAGTTTATTCATCCTTCAAGAAAAACTTTGGGTTCAATGTCACTGCAAGAAGACTAGTATTGAAGAAGATTGAAGAACTAAGGAGTGTTGGAGCTAAAGATGCACTCCCAAAGACTCTAATCATCCCATACACAGGGAGAAGAGTGCATCTAAGGCCTTACTGGCTGATGGAGTTCATGGATGACAAGGGTGTGAGAAGATTCTTCAGATTAGAAGACCAATTGAGTATCTCTAGCAATGAGACTCTTGGAAATGCAAGAAAAGCTAGATCTCTCAGAATCTGATGAACTGGAATTCCACAGGAAACTCCAAAATCAGTTGAGGAAAATAACAGAAAGCTTGGAAGAAGATCCAGACCTTCAAGGAACTAGAAAATCTGCTCAGGCTAGAGGAGCATCTTGAAATGACTGTGAGCCAAACCTTGTACACTTTAAATTATTTGAAGCACTTTCAGTATTATCTACTTATCTTTAAAGCTGTATGTTTAGGATGTTTCGTTATCATCAAGTACCTCTTAATTTATGGCTACAATTCCAGTAGACATAAATTGGAGGAGATTGTTGTGCATATGTTGTGTACTTGATGATTTCATAAACAAAACATCTAAGTGGATTTTACTTAGTGAAATAATGTAGCACTCGACGGATAAGAATTATAGTCCCGACGGATAACTCATTATAGTCCCGACGGATGTTAACTTATTATCCATCGAGTGAGTAGCTTATGTAATTAGAAGTCTGTAGCACGTTATGTATACACCTTTGTTATAATAATGTAGTAGCATATAAGTCATGTTGACTTTAACTAGATATGTAGAATAGGTGATTAATCGTACATAAATGATGTCTTGTAATTCTATATAAGTGAAATGAAGTCATATGCTGATTGCTACCCGACGGATAACCTACAAAGCAACCGACGGATGATCAACAACCCCGACGGATGATCATGTACTCAACTAATAAAGAATTCAACAGCAGTTGAACAGTGAAAGCTGAGCACAACGTTGAGATGTATACAAATCTACTGTGGAAGCCCATTAACCGGGTAATAGAGGACGAAAAAACAGCAAAGCTTAAGACTGATAGTTTTTATATTTGTTCAGTTTTTGACTTTGTAATCTTGGTAATATATAACCAAGAACGTAGCAAATAGAAAAGTGTGGAGAGATACACAAAACAGAGAAATCTTTGTAAGCAGATTTATTAACATTTCCCTGTATTCTCAGTAGTTCAATTTGTAAGCAGCTGTGAGCATTCTTGCACACAGAGTCCTCTCGATATAATATATATCTCTGGTGGAATTGTTTAAATCCACCAGAAAGTTTTTAAAGACTCTTGTTTTTAATTACTTATGTTTTGATTCAATTAAGTTTCTATTCCGCATTGTGCAAAAAACATTATATTTATATTCGAGTTGAATATTTTTATTTTCGAGAAAAAGGTTCAAGAATTTCATTCAACCCCCTTTCTATAATTTTTGCTATATTGTTAAGGGACTAACAGTATTCATTTCAAACACTTCACTGGCACCTTTCAGCATCTTGCTCTAATTATTAGGACAAATGTTATGTCAAAACCAAATCAAAGTAAGTAATTTGATTTCTTTGATATGAAAATCATGTATCTTCTCCGCACTAACAAAATCCATTTCAATATCTCTTATTTTATTCTTCTAAACATGATCAATGCACATCTTGTAGATTATTTGCCTTATGGTACGCTAATCTCATCCTTCTTTGCAATTGCAACATTAACATGCCTTAAGCATTTTCTAATCTTGCTGATTCTCAAATCACTAATGAACACATTAGGCCACAAGTGCCCTGATGCACTGTAAGCCTCAGAGGCAACTCCCAC
>NC_133654.1:136237332-136326108 GCF_009905375.1 Apium graveolens
TCAATTAATTTTATGAATAAATAGTTAAAATAAAATTTTGTTATTTAAAATCCAACCAAATAAAGTTTTTAAAATTACTTTTAGCTTTTAAAGATTTATAAATGTATTGAATAATCAATTAATATCATTATTTATTGAATTATTCATATTTTATTGATATTAAATAGACCGTTCGTCTGTTTTAAACAATTTTAAACAAAAAGAAGTGTTTAGACTCAGAAAATTATTCTAATTCCATTAAAAATACTTTTGAGACCTAAACTCTTTTGCATCGAAAGATCATTTATTTTATAAACTTTCTGAGTCGCGTATTTACCGAAATATTGCATTTTAACCAAATCTCAGTTTTAAACATGTCAAACCAAATCTTTTAATAATTTGAGTTACGCATTGCATAAATTATGCGCTTATGTGCAATATATGTTTTATGTGCATACGTGGGTCAAAATTAATATATTTAATTGTCCCTCTTTTGTGTACGCTATCGTATGGGTAGACAATAAAGTTTTAGACGAGCAGTTCGTCGAGTAACTATCGTTAGATGATTAAAATGGTTTCTTTTAATTATAGATGTCGATCGTTCGAGACCATCAGGACCAGACCTTGGATAAAGAGAGAAATAGAATAATATTTTGTATCAGGCTTGCAACAATCGCCGAAATAGTAGATTAATGGATTAGGGGAATAAAAGACAGTGATGTCTTGTGACAGAATGACAGAATAGTTGTGTGCCTTTGAGTGTGCATAACTGCTAAGTACCAAAAGAAAGTATTCCTCCGTTATTTTACTTTTAGAATAGTTAAATATTTTACATATCATAATATTTACTTCTGATTATGAAAGTATTTTTACCTTGATTTTGATATTTTTGACAACTGAATTATACTCTTATTGTCAATACAGCTTATCATTGTGATACAAATTGAAATATACTTCTAGTAATTATTCTACTAGAATCCAATATACTGTTTATGAAACAGTGATTTCTTTGTTGATCTTGGACAATGACATACACTGTTTGATATTGATAGGGATAAATAAATCCTGATTACATAATTAAATATTACAGTTTGGGCTGTAAGGCCCAATAAGAAGATGTATAACATTCAGACGAAAAAGGTCAACACATTGATCAAGCCTGATGGACCAGATCAGGCCAGATGGAACAAAGAAGGCCCAAAAACCCTGTATATTAATTAATTTCGTAATTAATTAATAAGGGAAAAATTAGCTATTGAGAAGAGTCCCGATAAGGATATAAATCCTTGCAGATTAGCCTCAAGGGGACCTAAAAGGATAAGGAATCAGTTTCCTACTATCTAGGACTCCAAAGTCCATTCTAATTATGAGACTTGCCCACCAAGTCTCCTATATCAAGTCCAATTCAAGGATCACCAGTATCTATATAAGGGGCCTCACCCCACAAATCAGAACTACATTTTTTGACTTGATCCTTGGCAATCAGCAAGGTACGTAGGCATCTTGTTAAGGTAGATTGAGTCACGAAACACAAGAGCAGTCAAATCGAGCCTCGAAGCTCACGTTCCTTAGTAATAAATACATCGATTATATATATTAATTTTTAATCCATAACATTTGGCGCCTTCTGTGGGAAAGCACAACAACAACCATGGCGAGAACACGGAGAACAATTAGAGCTCTGGAGGAAGGAACACCATCGGGGACAACCCAGGTGATTTCGTCAACTGTAGAGATACCCCCTCACTCAACTTATGCAACTACTCAAGGGGAAGCCCAGATAGGGGCAACTCAACCTCAGCCACAAGGGACAACTCCCCCAACTATTGAAGGTACGAATCCTCAAGTTCAACAAGTACATGTACCTGTGAATTCTCGAATCTTCGGGTATGAATATTCAACCGTTGTTACTACTAACCTCCTTATGGGATGCCCCTTTACCCCGAGGTTGGAGGAAGCGGACATGCTGGGCGAAGTGAAGCACGAGGGCAATCGCCCCCTACATACGAGGTTTGGCTCCTATCCCCGAGGATCGGGAATTTTCTAGTCCTTACACTGAGAGAGACTCTGAATCTTCGGATGATGAAGTGGCCCCAAGAAGGAGGCATGCTGGCAAAGAGCCGATGGCTGATGGAAGCCAACGCCCTCAAAGCACCCAAGGGGCGAATCCCCAAGAAGTGCAGGAAAGGATCAGGGCTCATGAGGCTGGGATTCAAAGGCTGAGGCGCGACTTGGAGGCGCACCAGTCCACCAGACCCCAAGCACCTCCTAGAGGGAGAAATCCTCCTCCCATCATAGACCTGGACGGTCCGGTACAGAGAAGGACTGTTGTCCCAAGGGCTGATCCGAGCAATCTTCTTCCCCTTGGAGATCCTGATGATCCTACTCCACCCTTCACTGAAGGAGATCCCGCTAATCATGTTAGAACATTCTCTAATGCACTAATGTTGCAGCCCGTAAATGATGCTATAAAGTGTTGGGCCTTACCTCAAACCTTGTCAGGTATGGCTCAAAGGTGGTACAGTCGCTTGCCCACAAACTCTATTGGGTCGTTCAGAGAATTAAGCCAGGCTTTTATTAAGCAATTCATCAGTGGGAGAGTTCATGAAAAAAGTTCAGCATCGCTTATGAGCATTGTGCAGGGAACAAAGGAATCCTTGAGAGATTACCTAAATCGATTCACAAAAGAGGCTCTAAAAGTCCCTGACCTTGATGATAAGGTAGCTATGATAGCACTGCAACAAGGAACTAGGGATGAGTTTTTTAAGATGTCCTTGGCCAAACGTCCCCCCGAAAGTATGTTGCAGCTCCAGGATAGGGCAGGGAAGTATATCAAGGTTGAAGAAAGCATGAGGAAGACCGTAGTAAGTAACGAGCCCACTGGAGGCAAGAAGCGGAAAACTGATTTGGAGTATATTGCTAAGGACAAGTATCCTAGAACCGAACAAAACTCTGATTCAACCCCCAAGAAGGGAGGACCTGGGCAAAGGTTCACTGAATACGCTAAGCTGAATACTCCTATAAGTCAGATTTTGATGGAGATCGAGAAAGATAGAGATATTCGTTGGCCTAAGCCCTTGAAGGTTGATCCCGCCAAGCTAGATAAGAGCAAGTATTGCAGATTTCACAAAGATGTTGTCCATGACACCGATGAGTGTAGGCAATTGAAAGATGAAATTGAGTTTCTGATCCGAAAAGGAAGATTGAACAAATATATTGGAGAAGGAGGGGATAGAAACAACAACGTGAGAAGGAACTTTGATGACCGTAGGAGAGATCAAGAAGATCAGGGGTGAAATCCTCAACCTAGGGGACCGGTGATAAATTTAATCTTCAGAGGACCGCGCCCATAAGGGCCTGTGATTAACACAATTTTTGGAGGACCAACTGCTGCTGGATTATCCAAAAACTCCAGAAAAGCATATACTAGAGAGGTTATGCATATTGTTGGAGAAGCCCCGAAGAGGGCCAGGACAGAAGTAACATTGGCTTTTGATGATTCTGACCTAGAGGGTGTGAAGTTTCCTCATGATGACCCGCTGGTCATAACACCGGTAATAGGAAATAGCCCGGTCAAGAGGGTCCTTGTGGATAATGGAGCTTCAGTGGATATTTTGCTCCATGACACCTTTTTAAGGATGGGATTAATGACTCCCAATTGACCCCAACCGACATGCCAATATATGGATTCGCGGGAGTGGAATGCCCCGTAGAAGGAATAATCAAGTTGCCAACAACCATAGGATAGGAACCAAGGTAAGCAACTCAGATGTTGGACTTTATGGTGGTAAAGGCTAGTTCGACCTACAATGCTATCATGGGAAGAACAGGGATACATGCCTTTAAGGCAGTCCCTTCTTCTTATCATTCAGTTATGAAATTTCCGACTCGAGATGGGATTGGAGAAGAAAGAGGAGATCAAAAACCGGCAAGAAGCTGTTATGTGGCCTCTTTGAGGGCATATGGAGTTGGGGGGCAGGTTCTTCCTATTGAAGATCTGGATACCCGAGAAAATGATGAGAAAAGGGAAGCCAGCAGAAGACTTGGTTTCGATTCCTTTAGACCCCGAGAATCCTGAGAGGATGACTTTCATTGGAGCCACATTAAAGGAACCCCTTAGAGGGAAGCTGGTGAAGTTTTTGTAAGAAAATAGTGATGTTTTTGCATGGTCAGCAGCTGATATGCCTGGTATAGACCTGTAATTGATTACTTACAAGCTGAATGTAGACCCAAATCGGAAGACGGTAAAACAAAAGAAAAGAAGTTTTTCTCCAGAAAGGCAAGAAGCTATAAAACAGGAAGTGGAGAAGCTCTTAGAGGCTGGTTTCATTGAAGAGATTCAATTTCCAGAGTGGTTGGCAAACCCTGTAATGGTGAAGAAGGCTAATAGGAAATGGAGGATGTGTATAGACTTCACTGATCTGAATAATGCGTGGCCTAAAGACTATTTTTCGTTGTTAAGAATTGATACTTTGATTGATGCCACTGCTGGGCATGAGATACTGAGCTTCATGGATGGATTTAGCGGGTACAATCAGATTAAGATGCACAAGGATGACATTCCAAAGGTATCATTCATCACTGACTTTGGTGTTTATTGTTATTTTGTTATGACATTTGGTCTTAAGAATGCAGGAGCCACCTATCAAAGGTTGGTAAATAAAATTTATAAGGATCTTATTGGTAAGACTATGGAAGTCTATGTTGATGACATGTTAGTCAAGAGTCTAGTAAAGACTGATCATATAACCCATTTGAGGGAAGCTTTTGAGGTCCTAAGGTACCACAAGATGATGTTGAATCCTACAAAGTGTGCTTTCGGAGTAGGATCTGGAAAATTTTTGGGATTGATGGTCTCCAAGAGAGGGATCGAGGCTAACCCCGATAAAATAAAGGCAATCCTGGACATGGAACCACCAAAAACTGTCAAGGATGTTCAGAAGCTCACAAGAAGGGTTGCTGCACTGGGACGATTCATCTCCAAGTCAGGAGACAAGTGCCTATCATTCTTTAAGTCACTAAAAAATGTTAAGGACTTTGTATGGAGTGAAGAAAACCAGAAGGCTTTCGAGGAATTTAAGAAATATATGGTGCAGGCCCCGTTGTTGGCCAAGCCAGTTTTGAGTAAAGTTTTATTTTTGTACTTGGCTGTTTCAGAGAGTGCCTTGAGCGCGGTGTTGGTTAAGGAGGAACTGAAAGTCCAGATCCCGTATACTATGTCTGCAAAATTCTGCATGGTACTGAGTTGAATTATTCAACTATTGAGAAATTTGCTCTAGCCTTGGTAATGGCTTCGAGAAAGCTGCGTCCTTACTTTCAGGCTCATCAGATTGAGGTGCTAACAAATCACCCCCTGAGAAATATCATTCACAGTCTAAAGGCAAGTGGGAGATTGATTAAGTGGGAAATAGAGCTGGGTGAGTTTGATCTCAAGTATAAGCCATGAACGGAAATAAAAGCCCAGGCACTAGCTGACTTCGTGGTGGAATGTACCATACCCAACCAAGAAGTCGGGGGGCAGGAAGATACCATACCTCAAGACAAGGGAGTCAATAATGGGGACAAAGAGAAGGATGATAAGGAGAAAGAATATTGGGTTCTCTATTTTGATGAAGCATCAAAAACAAACTCCAGTGGAGCAGGATTGGTTTTACAAAGCCCTAACGGGTTCTTGATCGAGTATGCCATGAAATTAGACTTCCCAACCACAAACAACGAGGCAGAATATGAAGCCCTGATAGCTGGCCTTGGCCTAGCTGGGACATTTAGAGTCAAAAACTTAAAGGTCCGCAGAGACTCGAAGCTGATCATATCCCAGGTAAAGGGAGAATTTGAGGCAAGGGATGATACGATGGCCAAGTATGTCCGCCTAGTAAGGGCTGTGATGACCCAATTCACTGAATGCCATGTTGAGCACATTCCAAGGGAGGAAAATGCTAAGGCAGTTACCTTATCCAAGTTTACTTCATCTGAGATAGAGGAAAGTTCAGGAAGTGTATACTTCCGCATTTTGAAGACACGGAGCATTGATGTTAAGCTTGTAGCTCCTATAGGCCTAGGGACGTCGTGGATAGATCCCATTAAGGCCCACATTCAAACCGGTTGGTTGCCAAACGATGCCATTGAAGCACGAAAGTTGGTTGTTCGGTCACTAAGGTATTCTTTGATAGATGGGATTATGTACAAAAGATCTTTCGTGGTTCCTTACTTAAGGTGTCTCAGGCCCGATGAGACACGCTTGGCTCTTGAAGAAGTGCATGAAGGTATTTGTGGGCAACACTTGGGGGGCAGGGCCTTGGCTCATAAGATAACCCGTTTAGGCTTCTATTGGCCAGAAATGATGGCTGATGCCAAAGAATATGTAAAGAAGTGTGATCGCTGTCAGAAGCATACACCTATTATTAGACGACCCCCCGAGATGCTGACCTCTATAAACTCGCCCATTCCCTTTGCTATGTGGGGAATGGATATTCTGGGGCCTTTCCCATGGCCACGACACAAAGAAAGTTCTTGATTGTAACCATTGATTATTTCACCAAGTGGATTGAAGCCAAACCCTTGGTCAAGATTACAACTAAGCAGGTTGCACAATTCTTGTTGGAAAATATTATGTGCCGGTATGGAATTCCCCGTATCCCAGTCACCGATAATGGAACACAATTCAATAACGAGGAATTCAAGAAGTACTGTGAAGAAAATGAAATTGAGTTACGGTTTACCTCTGTGGCTCACCCGCAAGCCAATGGGCAAGCGGAGGTAGCAAATCGGATAATCCTGGATGGATTAAAGAAGAGGATCGAGAAGTCAAGAAATAATTGGGTGGATGAAATACTTCCAATATTATGGGCCTACAGGACTACCTGTAGAGTCACGACTGGAGCAACTCCCTTCATGTTGGCATATGGGGTAGAAGTAGTAGTTCCCGTGGAGATATCACATTCTTCTCCAAGGATTCAGGCTTTCAATGCTGAGGAAAATGAGGAAGGACAAAGGTTGGCTCTGGACTTAATCGTTGAAGTGCGAGATGAGGCACATGTAAAGATAGTAGAATATCAGAAAAAGGCTTCATTCTACTACAACCTAAGGGTTAAAGAAAGGTTTTTCAAACAAGGTGACCTAGTCTTGAGGAAGATAGAAGCTTCTGGTGTAGGACAGAAAGGGAAGCTTGCCCCAAATTGGGAAGGGCCGTATAAAATCAAGAGCGTTCAAGGTAGAGAAACCTACAAGCTGGAGATAATGGATGGTTTTGAAGTCCCAAGAACTTGGCATGCACAAAACCTTAAGGTTTACTATGTATAGGGCAACTGAATACGATTCTCATTTGTCAGGATGACAAGTAGTTTGAAAAGCACCTTGAAGCTTTGCTTGCGTAGGATTTTATATTCCAGTAGAATTTACATTGTCAGGTTATTATTGTTAAGGGTCGGACCCATACTATATAAGGTTTTGGAAAACTACACTTCATATTAAAGAGTTTGAAATTATTTCAACCTATGGATGTTTAAGTTGTGATAATACCTTGTGAGGTTTTAACAAAAAATCATGCTTTGATCATTGAAAAAAGGAAGACTTCACGGATTCTTTTATAAGAGTGCACGTTGCACAATTCAAAGGGCCAATTAGTTCAAGTTTAAATGCATATTAAGTATTGGAAAGATAAAGGAAAAAGAGGCGAGTAAGAAAAGTAGCATATGAAATAACCCCGAAGGGTAACAAGTTCTGATATAAACAAAGTTCACATATTGTCTAAAAAGAAGAAATACATAAAAAAAATTAGGCCTTGAAAGGCTGGGATTCCTCGGAACCACTATCCGAAGTCTCCTCAGATGTCTCAGTCGTCCCCTCGGACGTCTCAGTCATTACCTCGGAAGTCCCCGTAGAGGTTCCATCAGAACTGCCTTCGGGAGCTTTGGATGCTGCGGGAGATGCTGGTTGCTGAGGCGCTGCCCTTGGAGGCTCTTCCACCCTGATCTTCTTTGCAATGGGCTCAGACTCCTCTTCGGAAGAAGCTTCCTCCTCTCCGGAGCTGGACTCAAGCTCCTTCCTCTTTTGGCCTTGGTTCCCCGACGGGCCGTCCTTGATCAGGCCAACAAGCTTGTCGGTAACACCCCCAAATTCTGGAACTCGCACAGGGCAAGGAAAGGAGGACTGCTCGAGGACTTCTGGAAATTCATCCTGAATGGCCTCCACAGCAGCATCCCAACCTTCTTTATAGCTAACTGGGTATAGGAGGGAATCGTGCTCCACCATTAAGTCCTTAAACTCCTGAGTATCCATCCATCCGTCAAAGGCTTTATCCTTCTGAGCCTTCAGGATAACATTTTCGGCCCGGGCCATTTCCAGGTCAGAAGTGGAAGAGGCAAGTTGGGCTTCAAGGGCCTCTATTCTTTGGTTGGCCTCCTCCAACTTCTTGTTAGCATCCTCCAGGACAACCTTCCAAGCCTTGCCTTGGTGAATCGCCCTTGAAAATGGGTGTTCGCCTACAAGAGACACAGCAAAAGTATGAGACGAGAAAATCAAAAAGGGCAACTATGAAGGGCAAAGGAAAGAGACGTACCGTCGCCAAAGCCTGGGCTCTGAAAAGCTCGTTCCCCTCTAAGTCCTGTTGAAGGACAAAGTCTTGATAGTCCACCGGGGAGATGGAATGCTTAGACCATTCCTTGGCAAGCGCCGTGCTGCCAAGGATTGAATCCTTGCCCCGGATTCCCTAAGCAGGTTGAAAATAAGCCCTGGCCTCTGCTTGGTACGCAAAACTTGGTTGGGGCCTTCTTCGCCTGGTTCCACTGCTTGGAGTAGGAACTCAGGGAAGCGATCCCCAAGGCGCAGGTCTTTAAAGACCTTTCCAGCACGCTTCATCCTGGTTGTCTCCAGGTCTTTAGGCCTTGTAGCCTCGTCAATTTTCTCAGCCACTGCAGCAAATGAGATAAGTAAGTTGAGGAATCAGCAAAATAGAAAATGAAGGAAATAAAAAGAGATGTATAAGGAAGGAAACTTACTTTTCTTAGGGACGGGAGAAAGTCCGCGTTCTACAAGAACGGTCTCCCTAATAAGATCCCAAGAATGGGAAGTCCCATTATCTTGCGTCAGGAGGTTCAAAGCTCTGGCCTCCTCCTCAGACAAAGTTATATTGTTTGGGCTCCCATCAACGGCGAGCCCAAAAGACGATCGAAATAGGGTGCCCCAATCGCCACCCTCCCAAATGATGAACAAAAAATCTTTCTTCCACCCCAAGTTGTTGTCAGGGATGGACTTCCCGTTCACAATATGAGGAATAGTAGGGCGCTGGTTTATAAAAACCCAACCCGAATTCTTATCAGGGTTGTTCTTGAACTGAAAAATCTTTCTGAAGACAACAACAGAAGTGGGGACATCATGCTTGGCACATTGTGACAGATAGCACAGAATGAGCCTCCAAGAATTAGGGGGAGTTGGAAAGGGCTGATGCCCACATCGGCTAGCAAAAGAGGAATGAACGGGTGAAAGGGGAGTCTGATACCTGCCCTTAGAGTATCCCTATAGACGCATAATACGTCCTTCTTCCATTGGCAGGCCCTATCGGCCGGACCTGCAAGAACCAGTTTGAAAGGTTCCTTGATTTTGAAACAGCTGCTCAACTTTTCCAGCTCTTTAGGATCCTGCAAGGTACTAATATGGTCGTGCGCGTCCAGATGCGCATCAGACGGGTACTCGTCCCCTCGGGTATTGATCATGTCGATCAAGGAAGTGTACCTTGATCGAATAGGGAATTTATTGGACCTTCTAGCCACGTTCATTTTGGCCAAGCGAGTCATTTTCTTATCAGCCATCTGAAAAAAGGGCACATAAAGAGATAATTTTAAAAGCGCACACTATGTAAAGGTAAGCACAAGGAGTAAAGGGAGGAATTTTACCTGAAGAAATGCTCCTAAAAAAGGCTTTGATACTCCGACTTGCTGTTATTGCTCTAAGATTCTTAGCAGGAGAAGAAAGATGAAGAACTTAGAAATGAGAAAGTGAGGAGCAGTAGACTCTCCTCACTCCTTTATATAAGAGGAAAAGTGAAGTTGAAGGGACAAAAGCCCAGTAAGGAGAGAGGCCCAAAGAAAAAAGCCCAGAAAAAGGAACATTCCAGAATATTCCAAGGAATTCTAGAGAATTCTAAATAGGGTAGTTTGGTATATTAAGCCCAGATCAATAAGAGGCCCAATAAGAGTTAGAAGGCCCAAAATCAAATTAGTATTTTGGAAAAGCCCAGTTAGAATTAAGAAGGCCCAAATCCAATTAGGATTTGGAAAAGCCCAGTAAGAATTAAGAAGGCCCAAATCCAATTAGGATTTGGAAAAATACAATGCCCTAAATTGAAGCCCTAAAATATGTAAGGCCCAATACAGAAGGCTAGGCCCAAACTGAGGCCCAGTAAAAAAATGGAATAAATGGAAGTCCTAAAAGACCAGGATTCTAGTCGAAATCCAGGTCGTGAATCCTGCTCGAAATCTTTCGAGCAGGCACTCAAAAATAACGGGTATAAAAGACCAGAATTCAGGTCGAATTTCAGGTCGTAAATTCTGCTTGAAATCCTTCGAACAGACACCCGAAAAATACGGGAATAACAGAACTGGATTGAGGTCGAAACTTAGACCAGGAATGAGGTCGAATCAAACAAAACATTTTTCAAGTATGGGGTTTAGAAACCTACACTAAAATCCAGGTCGAAGAATCGACTAGGATCCTGGTCGAAAACCAGGTCGTGAATCCTAGTCGAAATCTATCGACCAGGAAGCAAGAGATATCAGAGAAATTTCGAACTAGATTTAGGTCGAGGTTTCGACTAGGATCCTGGTCGAAATCCAGGTCGTGAATTCTAGTCGAAACCTCAAGAACATGAATAGAAACAAGGGTAAATATTCGACCTAGATCCAGGTCGAATGTTCGAATAGGATCCTGGTCGAATTCCAGGTCGTGGATCCTAGTCGAACTCCTTTGACCAGGATTGTAAGGCTGGCCCAAATTTCGACTAGGATCCAGGTCGAAATTTCGACTAGGATCCTGGTCGAAAAAGGGCTGGAAATTTGAAAAATTTATGGAAAATTGCAGGAAAATAAGGAAATTTCTCGAAATATTTTCTGAAAATGTTAATATTTTCAAAAATAAGGAATAAATCCAGAAAATTAAGGATTAAATCCCGAAATTAAGGGAAAAATCCCAGAATAAAGGGAAAAATTCCTGGAAATTAAGGAAAAATCCCAGAATTAAGGGAAAAAATCCTGAAAATTAAGATAATTCCTGAATGAAAGGAATAAAAGTAAATCGTTGTAAATGTGTAGGTCGCTCCACACTTTTCGCAAAACGATACCCTGTAAGGGAATAAATGAACTTAACTTTCGCGAAATCTTATACGATTTCCCAAAAGTTGGGGGGCAAATGATAGGTATAAATAAATCCTGATTACATAATTAAATATTACAGTTTGGGCTACAAGGCCCAATAAGAAGATTTATAACATTCAGACCAAAAAGGTCAACACATTGATCAGGCCTGATGGACCAGATCAGGCCAGATGGAACAAAGAAGGCCCAAAAACCCTGTATATTAATTAATTTCGTAATTAATTAATAAGGGAAAAATCAGCTATTGAGAAGAGTCCCGATAAGGATATAAATCCTTGCAGATTAGTCTCAAGGGGACCTAAAAGGATAAGGAATTAGTTTCCTACTATCTAGGACTCCAAAGTCCATTCTAATTATGAGACTTGCCCATCAAGTCTCTTATATCAAGTCCAATTCAAGGACCACCGGCATCTATATAAGGGGCCTCACCCCATAAATCAGAACTACGTTTTTTGACTTGATCCTTTACAATCAGCAAGGTACGTAGGCATCTTGTTAAAGCAGATTGAGTCACGAAACACAAGAGCAGTCAAATCGAGCCTCGAAGCTCACGTTCCTTAGTAATAAATACAGCGATTATATATATTAGTTTTTAATTCATAACAGATATGAAATTAGATTATTGATATTCCTGATAAATGGGAATATGATCTATTAAATTTTATTGATATTTCTAATAAATAGGAATATGAGTTTGTTGTTTTATAGGAATTTAATTTATATTTTATTCTTATATTCTAGATTGGATGGTTGCATAAAAGGCTGTGATGCCGACCCAGCGTGTGCATATATTATGATATACTATAATATATACTATAGGCCAATGTGTTGCCTTTTTGGATACCCCTTATTTTTGGATATGCTTTGGCATGCCGATGTTACTTCGCGACTGGTCATCGGTGGCAACACAACATCTTGATGGCCCCAATCTAATTTATTGATAATCTAATTCGATAGGATAAATGGTTTATTCGGTTCTTGAATTTCATTCAGGTTGTTGATACAGTCTTTACGATTTTAGATTTTTTTTACTATTTTATATTGATTTACCAGTTTTATTATTTTTATTACTTGTTACAAGATTATATAATTGCTGAGTATTTATTTCTCTTATACTTGCCTGTTTTTAAATTTACCTTTTGAAGAGTAGTAGACGGACGAAGGTTTAGCCATGTAGCTCGGGAAGAGAAGAGAAAGATGTGTTATGAACATGATTATTTCGAGGTATGCGGTGTAAAGTAAGTTTTATTGTATAAAGTTGTTTTATGAATATTAGTTATATTATCGTATAGTTTAACCTAGTATACTTCAATTCGAAGTTATACTAGTGGTTTAAGTTTTGAACTTGGGAATTACGGAAAAGAGTTTTGAAAAAGAGAAAAATATGTGTTTGAAAATTTGGAAATCTTATTTCTAGAACTGTAACCTAAAATGATCTTTGTAACGCCCTCCAACCCCGGGTTAGAAGTTTGGGGCTCACAACACACACACACAATATATCAACCTGCATATAAAATATTATATGCATTGACCCTTCTTTATACAACCATGAATTGTAACAGGTTAAAGTATAAAATCAAGCCATAACCTTAATTTTTATTACATCGTACCAAATCCCACATAGTTCAACTTACAATTGACAATTATATCATTCTTACAGTCTTGCATAATTCATCTACAATATAAAACTCCTGCTATCTCGATCCAACTTAACCTGGAATCCTAGATCGTACATTGGACTGAGAATCCTCGTTATCAACAAATTTCCTTTTCAACTATTGAAAACATAAAAAGTTTTGCAAAAGTGAGCTAACTAGCTCAACAAGTCATAATAGCAATAATTGAGGTTACACAATAATCAATTGAAATGATTCAGAAGAATCAAGTTTCTGAATAAGCAATGATTAGTATTGGATATTCCCTTTTCATTTTAAAAACCAAGGTTAGGCTGTTGATCAGTCACACACTAACCCCGAGCAAGACTCCCAGCTTGCTCTATATACTGGATCAAAGGCACGCATTGGCCTATTATGACCATGAATCTGGTCCAACCACGAATCTAGTCCACATTTACAAAACAATCCAATTCTAAATAAATTCAATATGATAACCAATGTAATTCAATAAGCTGAATCATAAACAACATTTATCTTAAAGCATAGGGTGATTCACAATACCATGAAGGTATAACAAGGTTTTCAAAAAGATTGGCTTTCAATCAAGGAAAGAATCAGAAAGTAGAAGACCAGGGGTTCAAGGGTTACAAGGATTGGTATATTAAGCAATTTAATATCAGAAATCAGTATGTGGTAGATATATATTTTTGGAGTAGTATCGTATGTGTTTGGCTCGTATCTGAGAATTAAACAATCAATGGTTTATGAAGAATAAGGCTTATGGCTCAAGATCAATAAGAATCAGGGTTCAAGGTTGAACAATTTAAAGCGCTTGCAATATAAAACAAAAGTTATTTTGAATAATAACAACATGTTGTGAGAAAGTTCGAAAATATTTGCAATATATCTTGAAAAAAGGTTCAGAAGTACTTGCCTTATCACAGATGATTTCCAACTTCACTTGTACTCATCTAACAGTTTTACTCATCAACCACTTTCCTTCTCTTTCTATGCCTTGCCTCTATTTATCAATCACTCGCCTTCTCTTTCTACGCTTCAGTTCTATTTACTGATCATTGGCTTTCTTTTCTATGCCACGTTTACTCTGCTAGGCATCACAAGTATCTATCAGTATTCAAACTCATATTATTCTAATCGTCACATAGACGTCATAAGCTTTTATCTACCCTTCGTTTCACCCAAATCCGATTTACGGATTGAAAGTTATGACTAAAATAGTCAATCAATAACCACATAAGCATATAACACATCAATCAGATGGCATGTAGCATATAGCATGCAAGATATTCAATTAAAATAATTTTTCAAAGAAGATTCGGGGTCAAAATGATTTTCCAGGTATTTAATATGAATTTTTGAACATTTTTTGGAATTAAAACGGGTCTCTAAATCATTTTTATATAAATAACAGAGTTGGAACACCCGAATCTGACTTTAAAATAATTTTATAAAAATTATCGAGCCTTGAAAATAATTTAAAATAATATTTTAAAGCTCGAAACTATTTTTCGGAATTTTTAAATCAATTTTAAATAATTAAATCAAATTAAATAATCACTTAAAATCAATAAATAAATAATTAAACTAAATAATCAATTAATATTTAAATTAATTGACTAATTAATTAATTAATTAATAACTAAAACTAATTAACTAAATAATTTAAATTTATTTTTGAATTAAAAATAATTTTCAGAATTAAAATAATGATTTTTGGAATTTTTGGAAATTAAAAACAATTTTTGAAAATAATTTATAAAAAGAAATCTGAATTTTGAAAGAATTTAAAACAAAAATCCAGAATTGGTAAAGCTCTGGAAACTTTAGGGGCTAAAGTGCAAAAATAGGATTTCAGAAAATTTTTAAAATACAAACGGATTAAAACCGGGTCAAACCGTGTCAGGAATCCGGGTTGATGGATCAGGGAATGGGTCGGGCCAACGAAGAACACCGTCGGGTGTTCCCAGATTCCGGCGAACAATAAATTCCCGGCCAGCCAAATTCGTGGCCAAAACCGAATCGTTTGATACGATTCTTTGCTCCAATCAATTTCCCTTCCCTGCAGTAACTCAGAAAAAACCTTTGTTAGGTCACACACTGTAGAAGGGGGTTGAATACAGTGTATACTACAATCAAATCGAATTAAGAATGCAAGTATGAAATACAGAATAATCTTATTAATAAAACAATATTGCAATGTAACCGTTCTCTCTCAGTGATGAACAAACGAGAGCTGCTAGGGTTACAATGAATAATATCTTCGATAATGATAACACTTCTAGTGTAAACCCTATGCTGTGTTTATATACCACACAGTTAGGAGATAATCTCTAATTGATATCGAATATAATTCTGTATCCTAAAATATATCAATTAGTTATCTTTTCCTCCAAGTCTTCTATTCTTCATAGAATTCTTCTCCATGTATATCTTTTCTTGTTTTAGTCTTGATCTTCTTTCCCTTCAATCAGCCGCCTTCCTTATCTGAAAGTCTTCTTAAGTCCTGATATTATCTCCTGATAAATATCTTCTGATATCTTAAGTTCTGATAACTTAAGTTCTGATATCTTAAGTTGTGACTTCAGTATAAGTATTGATTTCCAGTTAAGTCCTGATTTGTCCTGTTAGTCAAGATCTGAAAAACTAAACACAAATCATTATTAGACATGACATCACAAATATATCTAACAAACTCCCCCAACTTGTAAATTAGCATAATATACAAGTTCAATAGATATTTGATGATGTCAAAAACATTAAGTACAAATGCATATGAGAATTTGACTAGATAACTACAACTCACAGTCCTTGTAGCTTTTACCATCCTTAAAGTCTGATATCAACTTTAGCCTGTATACCCTTCAAAATTTAATAGTTGTAGTCCTCGACCTGGCTTCAGTGTTTGATATCTTAAATGTCAGGAGTTGTTCTGAGATAGTTCTTCAGAAGAGTTCTCTTAACATATTCAAGTTCATATATCATCCTCCTTTTAGCATCTTTAAGTTCAACTGTATCTTCTCTTGTCTGAAAGATAGCAGCCCTGAGATCATTAATCTTTGCTTTCCTTATTTCCTGATCCAGTCTGATCAGATAAGCTTTGTCAGACTCCAGATTAAATTCAACACCCTTAATACCCAGAAAAGTAGTGATCTTGGCGGTATTGGGCTTCATCTCAACTAAGTCACCATTGTGAGCTCTGTACTTTGGATAGTATGGTCTGTCAGGCTTTACAGAGTAAAGCTTCTTTTGCCTCTGAATATCAGATGTTAAGCATCTGGCAACACCATCTGTTGACCTCTTCTTCACATGAAGTAGAAATAAAACATGTTGCAGTTCTTCATAATACTTCAACCGAATTGCATTTTTTCTTATCTGGAATACTCTCCCATCTGTCATAAAATAAAGCATTATGTCATCTTTCAGCTTGGAGTTGTAGACCATCTGTACAGACTCTAATTGATTTAGTATTTCTGGAGTTGTCCCTACTCCTGGTTCAGTAAGGGATGTAGGATCCGAGGTAGAATTGTTTATTCTTTTCTCATCAGGATTACCCAGTTCTTTTTTATCTCTAGCTTCCTTCCCTTGGATCAAGCTACCCTGAAAAACATTTGTTGTAGTCTTCATAGGTTGAGCAGATTGTTGAGCTTTAGTAAACCCAGGTAGTAGAACTGTTGAAGGTTTAACATGAGCAATGTCAGAGGTTTCCTTTTCTTCTGATGTCAAGACAACTTGAGCTCTGTCAGAGGTTGCTTGAATATTCCTTTTCTCCTTCAAAATCAGACTTGTTTCTTCATCAGCATTTACTTCCAGATCCATGGTTGGCATATATATCTTTATAGGTTCATCAACTTTTGCCTTACCCTTGAATCTAGGATCAACTTCCACCTGTGATTTGGACTTGGCCTTAGATGCCTCAGTATCTGTCCTCTCTTTGATCACAATGTCCTTAGGCTTATGTGGTTTCTTTGCTATGACTTGAGTTTTAGACTTTGACTTAGATTTGTCATTTTCAGCTTTCAGTCTAATCTCTTCTTCTAATTCTCCATTAAGAAAAGCACTTTTTACATCCATTTGAAAGACTTTAAACTTTTTGTGAGCAGCATAAGCCAGAAATATCCTTTTGGCTTCCAATCTAGCAACTGGTGCAAATGTTTCATCATAATCAATTCCCTCATATTGAGAATATCCTTTTGCAACCAGCCTTGCTTTATTTCTTGTAATTATTCCATCACTATCGGTTTTATTTCTGAACACCCACTTTGTACCAACAACAGATCTATTCTTTGGTCTTGGTACTAGGGTCCAGACTTTATTTCTTTCAAATTCATTTAACTCTTCCTGCATTGCTTGCACCCAATCAGCATCTTGAAGAGCTTCTTCCACTTTCTTTGGTTCAGTCTGAGAAAGAAAAGAATGATAGAGACATTCATCTGATGTTGCTGTTCTAGTTCTAACACCTGCTTCACGATTTCCAATAATCAAGTCAGGTGTATGTGCTTTAGTCCACTTTCTTGCAGATGGAAGGTGATCTCTAGAACTGGATGCTCCCCATGATCCATGCTGTCTCCATCAACATTTTCTGATACTCCCCCTGAAAGTATGCTCTCTGAGTTGGATCCTTCAGAATTTGAGTTTCGAGAATTATCATAACTTGGCCCATCAGAACTTGATGAATCAGAACTTGAAGAGCCTGGTCTAGGTTCTGATGCTTCTTGAGATGTGGTTGGATCTTCAATATGATCCCCCTGCACAGGTGCATTTTCCTTTGGCGTAGTCACCACAGTTTCAATAACATCAGAGTTTAACCCATCAGAGTTTGTAGTATCAGGATTTAGACTATCAGAATTTACAGAATCATAATTTAAAACTTCATTCTCAAATCTCAGATGATCATGATCATTGAAATCTTCAAGTCCAGTAATCTTCTTATCATCAAAAGAGACATTGATAGATTCCATGGCAACCCTTGTTCTTAAATTGTAGACTTTGAAGGCTTTTGTGGAAAGTGGATATCCAACAAAAATTCATTCATCAGCTTTTAGATCAAATTTGGATAGCTGTTCAGGATGAGTCTTAAGAACAAAACACTTGCATCCAAATACATGAAAGTACTTCAGATTTGGCTTCTTTTTCTTTACCATCTCATATCGTGTCTTTCCATGCTTGTTGATAAGTGTTGCATTCTGAGTAAAATAAGCAGTCTGCACAGCTTCAGCCCAAAAGTAGGTTGGTAACTTTGCTTCATCAAGCATAGTTCGTGCAGCTTCAATAAGAGTTCTATTCTTTCTTTCAACAACCCCATTTTGTTGTGGAGTTCCAGGAGCAGAGAATTCCTGTTTTATTCCATGGTCTTTGCAGAACTCTTGTGACGGCCTCAACCCAGGGTCAGGAGTTGACGTCAACAATAACAATAATAACAACATTATTATATATACACAACCCCTTTTACCAAGATCTTTTCCAGGTTTAAGTATGACTTAGGTTACAAACACCACAAAACCAACTAACAAAAGACAAACCAAACAATACTATTTTTGTTCAGCAACTCAACAGACCCACTTGGGTCCAACACAACTATCGCAGAGGACCCTGACATGGAAGGAACTGGAACTCTGCCTTGACTATCACGGGAGATTCCCCTAGACATCTGCAATACATATATAAAACATTTTGCAAGGGTGAGCAATCAATTGCTCAGCAGTACCACTATATGAATAACAAATAAATATGATTTAAAGTAAAACAGTTATAGGAACAGAATTCATAACTCCCCAGAAACAAGTAAAACAGGTATAAAATGGATATCAAAACTAGCATGCTCTCTAAAACAAAAATCAACAGTCTTGTGCTGTGCGTAAATACCAGAGTTCAATTTTAGCATGCTATTTTCATTTTCAAACCTTCCGTTCCATTACAGGAACCATAAAAGCATTTGTCCCGTTACGGGGACCCAAAACCATTTTTTCCGTTACGGGAACCATAAAACTTGTCCCATCACAGGACCTATAAAAACTTGTTCCTCTCCGGGAACCTCAAAATCACTTGTTCCATTACTGGAACCACAAATCATCTGTTCCGTTACGGGAAACGCTAAATCACAATCAGATATATATTGGATGTTATCTAGGGATGGCTGATCAGGCCTCCGCACAAATTATCTAGGATAGTTGGCCGGGCTATCACACAAAATGTCTAGGAAAGCTGATCAGGCTTTCACACAAAATTATCGGATCTGCAGAGACTAGCTAGGACTCTGATTATCTATGCTGGACTAATCGGTTATGTAATGCGCGCAACCGAATTAGCCACTTACGCAACGTTATCCAATATCTTATTCGTTTTATCCAGTTTCAAAATCACTTTTACCTATCTCTTGTTAAAATCAATTCTGTCACCGCACACTATTCAAAATCTTTTTTCCATTTTTAATCACATTTAGAGATAGGTACTTTCAGAAGTTACTTCTCCCCAAAATATATGTTTAACAACATTTTCAAACCTAGAGGATACGTAACTTAAAACGTTTCTGTTCCTGTTCAAAAATAAAACAATATTTCATTCATATATACTGAAGCATAAAAGAATGGTCAGGGGTACTTGCCTTGCAGAGCTTTACAAATAGTATCGATTGACCTTGAGCTGACACGGACGCTCAGGCATTAACGTCTAACCACTAGATTACCCTGGATTCGACTTTAACACTCAGGTCCTTCGATTGGAACCTTACTGAGCTCGTTGACTGCCCACTAGACTATCTGATGCCAACTCTTGGGCCTTCCGACTAGAACCTACAAAGTCGAAATACCCTAATTTAGACCTTCGATTATGCTTGACATATCCTCGCTAGCAATCTACCCGAACGTTAACAAAACCCGACTCGTAACATATTCAATATTATAATACACGTATCAATTAGGGTTCACATCTTCGAAAGTCGGTTCGGTGTTCATTTTCAGAAAATAGGTATATTTATCCTTTTATGAAATTAGGGTTATCGATTTTCGTAAAGTATTTCATCACAATACATAATCAGATTTCATACAAAATAGTTACATATAATCGATCGACGTTGCGATAGCCATTGGGTACGGCCTCGTATTTCCGTAATTAAATTCTCCGGAAATCTGGCAGAACCTCCTTTGATTATCGGCTAACCCGTCGAACATCCCGACGTCAAACCAAATCACAATAACTACAACGACCACCCAATCACGGATTCAACCACAGCAACAACAATCCACAAATTCCCAAACACCAACTAAATACAATTATTAATTATTATTCGTGTTTTATGCTTTATATCATATTTTGAATTTTTATTTTTAAATCGTAGGACTCAGATGAACGTCATCACCGTCCACCGTCGGCTCGCCGAAGCTCATCACCGACGGCGACAGAATTTATGGGTTCCCATAAATACCGGGCATCCTACTTAAATTCCATCGAAAATTATTATAATCCCACACGAAATATTTTATTTTTACGAATCGTAATCAATGAATTTCTGCAGAAAATTAATAAGATAAATTAGTAAAATAAGAATTTCTACAACTGTTGAACCCAACCAATAACAACAACATAAACGAATACCACGCAGATACACGCGCCGAAGCACGCAACGCAGACAGACAGGACACAGCCGGCCGCCATGCTGGAAAAAAAATGATGGCAACCGGAGCAAAATATGGCACAACCCAGATACACATATATACGTATGTATATATATCAAAGAAACAGGATTAGAACCGAAGCAAGCAATCGGAAACCAACCAGAATAAAGCGGTGGAGGCAGCAATACCACAGGGAAGAGAAATAAAGGGAAAGAGGGGAGAATCGCCAGGGGAACATGGGGAGAGCAGGGGGAAAATAATAGAGAGGATCGAAGGGAGAGATTGAGAAAAGACCGAGAGAAAGATGTGCAAAGATATTGCTTGAAAAAGAGAGATCGAGGTCAAGGAAAAATGGGGAAAAAGAATGGGAACAGGGGAAAGATATTGTGTTTCATAATTTTTAAAGAATTTTGGAATTAAATATGGATTTAACAAATAATTACAATCAGAAAATCATACATGGCTAAATAATTGAGGAAATGTTGATTTCTCAATTTTAAAAACTCCTAAAAATAATTAATAAAATTATGAAGCCATAAAAATGATTTTAGGGATAACCCAAGTATTTATGGAAATAAATCCTGAATAAAATCACTTTTAAATCCAAAAGTAACACAACACAGCTTCACCATTAGTACACGAACACCACAATTACATATAAGTAATAAAAATTTAATATCCAGCTGACTGAACCCATACACCTATTTTGTTTGTGTAATTATTTAATAATTACACATTTAAACAATATAAAAATATACGAGTCATTATAATCTTCCCCCCTTAAAAAGATTATGTCCTCAGAATCTGATTTTTAACCAACAAATGAGGATATTTGTCAAGCATATCTGACTCTAACTCCCAAGTAGACTCTCCTACTCGAGGATTCATTCAAAGCACATTCACTAAGGATGTAGACTCATTCCTAAGGACTCACTTATAACGATCTAGGTTTTAGGTCGATCATCCCACGCAGAACAATTTGGATGAGAGACCATTGGCTCCTACTCAACGGCTTAGTTCGAATCAAGAACATATCGATTTAACAATAACATGCAGAACACACTATGAATTGCTACAACTGTAATATCAATGCCAACCCATGAACACTTCATCTATCTTCCTCGATACCTCCAACGGGTTCATATATTTAGGCTCAACTTGCCCCTTCTATCTAAACCTATCCAATTTCATTCAAAGTGAAATATTATCAATACCCACGATCCTACTTTTATATCCATAATATTTCGATGCAAATCCGTCTTTCTAATCTTCATAGGGAAGTCCTTAAGCGTTTTATACCGACTTTCTCATTCTTTAGATAGTTGAGGATTTTATCAATAAATACAATTTGCATGTCCAATTAGTCCTCATACACCATGTTCTTTAAATTCTTATAGACGACTCATACACCTGTTACTTCACATGATATCATCAAATTTGCAACGCCCATAACTCATTCACACCGCAATATTTGACATGTTCTCAGGCTGGATCTCGAGTAAATTCCCGAGAAGTTACACATTTCTTAAACTAAGTTACATAAGTAATCAATTCCTGATAGAAGTTATTTATTCTTATTCGTCACATTATTAAACTTCCGATAATTGGTACACAATCTCGTAATTCCATCCCTTTTCTTTTTCCAACAATATCCCTAACTTATTTCTTCTTTTTCTCGCATGATTGAAAGAACTTCTTATATTGCTTATGTATACTTACAATTCACTTCTTCTAAAAACCACTCATTACCTTACTATAAGAAAACTAGCCTGATCCCACAATCACATCGAACTCTGCTAGTTCGAAGGGTGTCAAATCAGGTGTAACTACATTCGAATTCTAAATACTCGGTCTTTTGGTCCTTTTAAAAGTTCTGCCTCTAGCTATGTTGGACGTTGGCCCTTGGGATGTGGTATCTTGAGTAACCGTTCTACAACTCCTTGAAATATGCCTAACTTTTCCACAATTATAACACGTAACTCCTGGATTTTCTGGATTACATTCCGATGCGTAATGACCCTTATGTCCACACTTAAAACATTGCACATTCTTTTTGCACGACCCACTGTGTCTCCTGTCATGGGACTTACAATCCACTACTGACTTGACTGACGGAGTTGGAGTGGAAGCAATTGAAGTAGCACTTGACCTAGCCTGAAATAAACTCTGTCTCCGGAATCTTTTACTCCTATTTCGGCCAAACCGATTCTCAAATTCCTGACTGGATCCTCTTTGGTCTGCCTTGTTCATAACACCTTCCGACTTCCTTTTCTTATCACTTTCTTCCTTAACAACCAACTTCTGATCACTTTCCACTACCAGGGTGGCCTGAACCATAGAGGAGTATGTCTAGAGTTGCAATGCCACGACTCCTCTGTGAATCTCAGGCTTCAGCCCTTGCTAAAACCTCCTTGCTTTCTGAATCTCCGTACTTACATACTCAGGAACTAATCGGGCCAATTCTGTAAACTTGGCCTCGTACTCCAACACACTTCTTTAACCTTGTTTCAGTTCCAGAAATTCAACTTCCAACTGATTCCTTAAACCATTTGGAAAATACTTCTCTAAGAATAATTCTGTAAATCTTTTCCAAGAAATAGGGCATTCTCCTTCGAACGCTCGAGCTGACTCCCACCAATAATTTGCTCCATTCTTGAGAAAGTGACTCGCATAATCAGTCTTAAGATCATCATTTACTTGCGTGAGGGTAAATGCCTTTTCCATTTCCTTCAGCCAATTCCTGGAAACAACAGGATCCACTTCGCCTTTGAATTTTGGGGGTTTAACAGACTGAAAGGATTTAAATCGGGTAGTTTGGTTTAGCTCTCCTTGTTGACATTGTTGCTGTTGAACCTGTTGGATTAACTGCAGCTGTTGTTGCTGTTGCTGGCGCAATAAATCTAGAATTTCATTTATAACTGGACCCTCCGCTAAACTACTACTATCTTCTTTAGACTGGGTAGCTTTCTTGGGTGGAATTTTCCTGAAATATAACAGGGAATTTATTCAAAATTATAACAAGATTGTATATCAAAAATGTCACCGTTCAAACAGTGCACTTGTGTCAGGAAAATGCTCCCCAATCAAAGCACCCATGTTTTTATTCTTAGGATCCATTTATAAAAGATATCTAGATTAGCAACACTAGCAACATTAGCAATGATAACAGTAGCAAAATCAACAACAGCGCAGAAAACTGGAATATAAAGGTACTTGATGAGGATCAAGGAATGATTATGTTAATTTGGATTTGGTTATGTGTGCTCGTGGTGATGTTCAATTGGAGAGGATGCAAATATGGGTTATGCAGCTTACTTGGACAACAAGGAATAAAGGTGCGATCATGAAGTTGGACAAGTAGCTGATTATTATATAATTATTAATTCGAATTTTGCTTGCAAGTTTTTACCTTTCACTTGAAAGGGTTTTTCTTGTTTTAAGCACTTAGGATTTTATTTTCCTATTTGGTTTTTGTCTTTTTTCTATTCAGATTTGGTTTTTAAATTTATTTCCTGGAAGGATTCAGATATTGGCTAATTCAAGCTGATATTGAATTTCTCTCGGAATCCTATTGGGTTTGGGTTATTGTCTAAGCCTATAAATACCCTTCTCATGTAATCTTTTAAGAGAGACAATGGATGATATAAAACTTGTGTTTTGAGATAAACTATGAGTAGTTTTTCTTTTCTCTAAACTTCAATTACTGGATTGTTTTGAAGGATAGATTCTAATTACTTAGTTTCTGGATTGATCTAAGCAATTTGAAGAAGAGGATATTTCAAAAGAACACGATCAATCCAGAAACGTGAACTTTGAATCTCAAATTGCTTAGATCAATCCAGAAACTAAGTAATTCGAATCTAACCTTCAAAATAATCCAGTAATTGAAGTTTAGAGAAAAGAAAAACTACTCATAGTTTATCTCAAAACACAAGTTTTATATCATCCATTGTCTCTCTTAAAAGATTACATAAGAAGGGTATTTATAGGCTTAGACAATAACCCAAACCCAATAGGATTCCGAGAGAAATTCAATATCAGCTTGAATTAGCCAATATTTGAATCCTTCCAGGAAACAAATTTAAAAACCAAATCCGAATAGAAAAAAGACAAAAACCAAATAGGAAAATAAAATCCTAAGTGCTTAAAACAAGAAAAACCCTTTCAAGTGAAAGGTAAAAACTTGCAAGCAAAATTCGAATTAATAATTATACAATAATCAGCTACTTGTCCAACTTCATGCATCGCTCCTTTATTCCTTGTTGTCCAAGTAAGCTGCATAACCCATATTTGCATCCTCTCCAATTGAACATCACCACGAGCACACATAACCAAATCCAAATTAACATATTCATTCCTTGATCCTCATCATTCTCCTCTCCTTTAAAGAAAACTCGTCCTCGAGTTCTAAAGTATTTAAGAATAAGCACACAATGAGGTGATTTCTCGTAGAACTTGAAAGCCTTAAATTTCAATTCCATCAGCAATATATTTGGAAGTAAACTCGAAAGAATAAGATAGTTTGATGAGATAGGTGCATTTAACAAGTTCTCTACCCCCAAAAAATCAATGTGTTCCACTTGGATGATGTTGTTTTCCTTGTCCACAACCTCTTTAGTTTCAAACTTCTCCTTTAGTATCTCTTGTCCATCAACAATGTCATCACGCATAAATTTAGGAGATGCATCTATCTGATCTTTTTCAACAACCAAGACTTTCTCAACAAGTGACTGTCTTTCTTTATGCTTCTCTATCATAGCTTCTTTTGTAACTGGTTCATCCTTTTCATCCAAACTTGATGTAGTCGCCACATGTAACACATGGTAATCAACAATAAGATCCGCGACATTCTCCACACTGACAAAGTCTTCTTCTTTAGTTTCTTCTGAAAGAATAAACTCGTGAAGGGAAGACTTCAATTTCTCGTCTTGTTGAAAAGATTCAAATTCCAAAGCAAGATTGCATACATCATTAAACGAGATATATGGACTTGATTTAACCTTTCGATAAATAGGCAAATTCAATCCACGAATAAATCTTCCAATTTTAATTGTTTCCGTCTCCTCCAAGTCACAAATAAGGCGCAATCTATAAAATTCAGAAGTATACTCAGAAACACTCATAGTACCTTGAGAGAGAGATGTCATCTTCATTATACATTCGAATTTATAATGCAAAGGAATATATTTTGCATGAAGTTTCTTCTTCAGAGATGTCCAAGTCATAATCTTTTCTTTTCCAGATCTAACTCTTTTTGTGTTTAGATTATCAAACCACAAGCCTGCCTTCTTTGTAAGTTTAAGCGCTGCAATCTTGAATATTCTCATCTCAGACCAACCTGTATAAGCAGAAATCTTGTCGACTTATGTAACCCATTCAACAAAATCATCTATGTTAACTAAACCTGTAAAGTAACCAAGCTCTATACCAGGATCATAGACTTCATCACTATCTTTCACCTTAACTAAAATTTTATCCAATTCATCAAACCTCGATTCCGTTGAATTAGCAAGCTTTTGAGTACGTTTATCAATCTCATCCAATTTTCCAAGTAATTTTCTGAGCAATTCATCCGTAGCCATAAAAAAAATCTGATTTTTTAATGAATAGTACCCGTGAACAGTGCCGATGAACAGTGCCTATGAACAGTAACTCCGTGAACAGTGCCGATGAACAGTACCCATGAACAGTAACTCGTGAATAGTAAAATTTTTTTTTGAAACCTAGATCTCCCAGCAATTAAGAAATTGGAGAAAAAACCTTGGCTCTTGATACCAAATTGATGTGGATCGCACCACAAAGAAACAAAAACAAGAAGAAAAGGGATAAGAGAAGAAGAGGATATTTCAAAAGAACACGATCAATCCAGAAACGTGAACTTTGAATCTCAAATTGCTTAGATCAATCCAGAAACTAAGTAATTCGAATCTAACCTTCAAAGCAATCCAGTAATTGAAGTTTAGAGAAAAGAAAAACTACTCATAGTTTATCTCAAAACACAAGTTTTATATCATCCATTGTCTCTCTTAAAAGATTACATGAGAAGGGTATTTATAGGCTTAGACAATAACCCAAACCCAATAGGATTCCGAGAGAAATTCAATATCAGCTTGAATTAGCCAATATCTGAATCCTTCCAGGAAACAAATTTAAAAACCAAATCCGAATAGAAAAAAGACAAAAACCAAATAGGAAAATAAAATCCTAAGTGCTTAAAACAAGAAAAACCCTTTCAAGTAAAAGGTAAAAACTTGCAAGCAAAATTCGAATTAATAATTATATAATAATCAGCTACTTGTCCAACTTCATGCATCGCTCCTTTATTCCTTGTTGTCCAAGTAAGCTGCATAATCCATATTTGCATCCTCTCCAATTGAACATCACCACGAGCACACATAACCAAATCCAAATTAACATATTCATTCCTTGATCCTCATCAGTACTAAACATTATTGTACGCCCTCTCAATACAACCACCAAGCAACCTTCTAGCACTACTAAGTTACAACACTAACAGGTTTCCTATACCGCAAGGCTAGACGGGTTATACTAGGCATGACCCCATAAAGGTTAAACTGGTAACTCAAGTTAATCTTAAGAATCACAGGCTTGGCTAACATACTAGTTTGAGCTTCAATCAACCATCCTTCCCAAGGCGACTTCTTATCTCTTACAATTGATCCATCTTCCACGGAATCAGCTTTTCTAAAGCTGCAACCTTCAATATCGACTCATGAATCCTCTCTTCTAATTGATCAATTGGAATATCAACAGAAACATCAGTAACACATCATGGTATACATTGTAATTTCCAAAAATTTGGCGGCATTTCCTCTATATTATTGACTACCAGTCGGACTCAAGCCGACACCAACAAGTTACTAACCATCTTCCACCACTCCACTCCACGGTTAACAATACTGTAACACATAACATATTAATAACCATATGTATCACTAACCAGCTAATAAAATAGGGTTAGCTCTTTCAGCCACAATTACCAACAAACAACCTCGCAAACTAGGTCAACTTAAGGACCTCTACTAGGCATACTAGTCCAAGTTTCAGCCAACCATACTTCTAAAGGCGGTTCCCTATCATTGTCCATAGACTCGACAATCACTAAATTAGCTTTTCTAAGACAACAACCTTTTCCAATGGATCACAAATCCTTTCTGCTGCCATCATTCCAAACTAGCAACCGGATACAGGACTTTTATTTCTCCTGACAGTCATCGTTTACTTTCCATAACTAGGACGATCTGACCACAGTGGTTACCGAAGGAAATTCATTGCCCTAAAATACCAAATAAAATTTCGAAATCAGGATCATCCATTCAAAAAGAAACGTGAAGGAAATGCAGATATGACTGGGAGCAACCATACAAGTACGTAAGATGGTCAATCTTAGTACTATACAGTTTACAACACATAATTTGGTGGCGTCCCACCAGACCCTTTTGTCACACAGACAAATAGTCACATCATATGTATTGTTTTCCCTAATTAATCAATAGAACTTCTGAGGAAAGAAATATAAGGGTTCAAGGTATAAACCTCAGTATTGATCCATATTCAGTATAAGACTCGGCTGTCATGGCAGCCGTTGACTATTACCCTTCCACAAGAACTTTCATGGTCAGATTCGCTCGCTCGAGAAAAGAAACAAGAAACCTCAACTAGACATTGCCAATGATACCTATATATAAGGGAGACTTACTAAAATCTAGGGCGGTTCCAGCCAATCCCCAACAGACATTAGGGTTATGCTTTCGAATCCTTGACTAAACTCACAGACTCACTCCTCTGATTGAGTTGCTGACTCAAATCTATATAGAATAAACCTTCTTGCACTCCTATGACTCTATTCCTAACCTAAATCAGGGACTCAAACCTGTAGTTCTGATACCAACTGTGACGGCCTCAACCCCGGGGTCAGGAGTTGACGTCAACAATAAAAATAATAACAACATTATTATATATACACAACCCCTTTTACCAAGATCTTTTCCAGGTTTAAGTATGACTTAGGTTACAATCACCACAAAACCAACTAACAAAAGACAAACCAAACAATACTATTTTTGTTCAGCAACTCAACAGACCCGCTTGGGTCCAACACAACTACCTCAGAGGAGCCTAACACGGAAGGAACTGGAACTCTACCTTGACTATCACGGGAGAATCCCCTAGGCATCTGCAATACATATATAAAACATTTTGCAAGGGTGAGCAATCAATTGCTCAGCAGTACCACTATATGAATAACAAATAAATATGATTTAAAGTAAAACAGTTATAGGAACAGAATTCATAACACACCAGAAACAAGTAAAACAGGTAAAGTATTTCATCACAAAATATAATCAGATTTCGTACAAAATAGCTACATATAATCGATCGACGTTCCGATAGCCATTGGGTACGGCCTCGTATTTCCGTAATTAAATTCTCCAGAAATCGGGCAGCACCTCCTTTGATTATCGGCTAACCCGTCGAACATCCCCACGTCAAACCAAATCACAATAACTACAACGACCACCCAATCACCGATTCAACCACAGCAACAACAATCCACAAATTCCCAAACACCAACTAAATACAATTATTAATTATTATTCATGTTTTATGATTTATATCATATTTCGAATTTTTATTTTTAAATCGTAGGACTCAGAACAACGTCACCACCGTCCACCGTTGGCTCGCCGAAGCTCATCGCCGACGGCGACAGAATTTACGATTTCCCATAAATACCAGGCATCCTACATAAATTCCATCGATAATTATTATAATCCCACACGAAATATTTTATTTTCACGAATCGTAATCAATCAGAAAATTAATATGATAAATTAGTAAAATAAGAATTTCTACAACTGTTGAACCCAACCAATAACAACAACATAAACGAATACCACGCAGATACACGCGCCGAAGCACGTAACGCACACAGACAGGACACAGCCAGCCGCCATGCCGGAAAAAAAATGGCGGCAACCGGAGCAAAATATGGCACAACCCAGATACACATATATACGTATGTATATATATATCAAACAAACAGGATTAGAACCGCAACAAGTAATCGGAAACTAACCGGAATAAAGCGGTGGAGGCAGCAATACCACAGGGAAGAGAAATGAAGGGAAAGAGGGGAGAATCGTCGGGGGAACACGGGGAGAGAAGGGGAAAAATAATAGAGAGGATCGAAGGGAGAGATTGAGAAAAGACCGAGAGAGAGATGTGCAAAGATATTGCTTGAAAAAGAGAGATCGAGGTCAAGGAAAAATGGGGAAAAAGAATGGGAACATAGGAAGGGTAGCTTTGGTTGTTTATTTTATTTTTATTTTTTTTATTTGCAGCAAACCCAACACAGACACGTATCTGCTGAGAATAGGAGAATTTAACACGTGTCTTGCTCCCGATAACAAGCCTAGTTTTGCCCATATTTGATTTTTAACGATATGATTTACGAGCAAGAAAAATCAAAATAATATCGAAATAATTTTAAAATTCTTGAAATAGTTAAATACTAATAAAATAAAAAAAATCAAAATTTTTAAACCATTTTTGAATCGCACATCATACCCGCGTTTATCAATTAACGAACCAAGCTACATTTAAAACAATTATAGAAATCATGAAAGTAGTCTTAAAGTGTTAAATATATCCCGAAGTTAATAAAAATATAAATTTCGAAATTTAAAACAATTTTCTGAAATGCCACTTATAACCGCTTTTATCAATTAAACGAATCGACGCGCAGGTGAAATTAATCCCTAAAATTACCAAAATAATTTTAAAATTCTCGGAATATTCCAAAATTAATTAATTATGAGTTTCATAATTTTTAAAGAATTTTGGAATTAAATACGGATTTAACAAATAATTACAATCAGAAAATCATACATGGCTAAATAATTGAGGATATATTGATTTCTCAATTTTAAAAACTCCTAAAAATAATTAATAAAATTATGAAGCCATAAAAATGGTTTTAGGGATAATCCAAGTATTTATGGAAATAAATCCTGAATAAAATCACTTTTAAATCCAAAAGTAACACAACACAGCTTCATCATTAGTACACGAACACCACAATTACATATAAGTAATAACAATTTAATATCCAGCTGACTGAACCCATACACCTATTTTGTTTGTGTAATTATTTAATAATTACACATTTAAACAATATAAAAATATACGAGTCATTATAATCTTCCCCCCTTAAAAAGATTATGTCCTCAGAATCTGATTTTTAACCAACAAATGAGGATATTTGTCAAGCATATCTGACTCTAACTCCCAAGTAGACTCTCCTACTCGAGGATTCATTCAAAGCACATTCACTAAGGATGTAGACTCATTCCTAAGGACTCACTTATAACGATCTAAGTTCTGGGTCGATCAACCCACACAGAACAATTTGCATGAGAGCCCATTGGCTCCTACTCAACGGCTTAGTTCGAATCAAGAACATATCACTTTAACAATAACATGCAGAACACACTATGAATTGTTGCAACTGTAATGTCAATGCCAACCCATGAGCATTTTATCTATCTTCCTCGATACCTCCAACGGGTTCATATATTTAGGCTCAACTTGCCCCTTCTATCTAAACCTACCCAATTTCATTCAAAGTGAAATATTATCAATACCCATGATCGTACTTTTATATCCATACTATTTCGATGCAAATCCGTCTTTCTAATCTTCATAGGGAAGTCCTTAAGCGTTTTATACCGACTTTCTCATTCTTTAGATAGCTGAGGATTTTATCAATAAATATAATTTGCTTGTCCAAGTAGTCCTCATACACCATGTTCTTTAAATTCTTATAGACGACTCAGACATCTGTTACTTCAGATGATATCATCAAATTTGCAACGCTCATAACTCATTCACACCACAATATTTGACATGTTCTCAGGCTGGATCTCGAGTAAATTCCCGAGAAGTTACACATTTCTTAAACAAAGTTACATAAGTAATCAATTCCTGATAGAAGTTATTTATTCTTATTCGTCGCTTTGTTAAACTTCCGATAATTGGTACACAATCTCCTAATTCCATCCCTTTTCTTTTTCCAACAATATCCCTAACTTATTTCTTCTTTTTCTCGCATGATTGAAAGAACTTCTTATATTGCTTATGTATACTTACAATTCGCTTCTTCTAAAACCCACTCATTACCTTACTACAAGACAACTAGCCCGATCCCACAATCACATCGAACTCTGCTAGTTCAAAGGGTGTCAAATCAGGTGCAACTACATTCGAATTCTAAATACTCAATCTTTTGGTCCTTTTAAAAGTTCTGCCTCTAGCTATGCTGGACGTTGGCCCTTGGGATGTAGTATCTTGAGTAATCGTTCTACAACTCCTTGAAATATGCCCAACTTTTCCACAATTATAACACGTAACTCCAAGATTTTCTGGATTACATTCCGATACGTAATGACCCTTATGTCCACACTTAAAACATTGCACATTCTTTTTGCACGACCCACCGTGTCTCCTGTCACGGGACTTACAATCCATTGCTGACTTGACTGACGGAGTTGGAGTGGAAGCAATTGAAGTAGCACTTGACCTAGCCAGAAATAAACTCTGTCTCCAGAATCTTTTACTCCTGTTTTGGCCAAACCAATTCTCAAGTTCCTGACTGGATCCTCTTTGGTCTGCCTTGTTCATAACACCTTTCGACTTCCTTTTCTTATCACTTTCTTCCTTAACAACCAACTTCTGATCAATTTCCACTACCAGGGCGGCCTGAACCATAGAGGAGTATATCTTGAGTTGCAATTCCACGACTCCTCTGCGAATCTGAGGCTTCAGCCCTTGCTAAAACCTCCTTGCTTTCTGAATCTCCGTACTTACATACTCAGGAACTAATCGGGCCAATTTTGTAAACTTGGCCTCGTACTCCAACATACTTCTTCACCTTGTTTCAGTTCCAGAAATTCGACTTCCAACTGATTCCTTAAACCATTGGGAAAATACTTCTCCAAGAATAATTCTATAAATCTTTTCCAAGAAACAGGGCCTTCTCCTTCGAACGCTCGAGCTGACTCCCACCAATAATTTGCTCCATTCTTGAGAAAGTAACTCGCATAATCAGTCTTAAGATCATCATTTACTTGCGTGAGGGTAAATGCCTTTTCCATTTCCTTCAGCCAATTCCTGGAAACAACAGGATCCACTTCGCCCTTGAATTTTGGGGGTTTAACAGACTGAAAGGATTTAAATCGGGTAGTTTGGTTTAGCTCTCCTTATTGACATTGCTGTTGCTGAACCTGTTGGATTAACTTCAGCTATTGTTGCTGTTGCTGGCACAATAAATCTAGAATTTCATTTATAACTGGACCCTCCGCTAAACTACTACTATCTTCTTTAGACTGGGTAGCTTTCTTGGGTGGAATTTTCCTGAAATATAATAGGGAATTTATTAAAAATCATAACAAGATTGTATATCAAAAATGTCACCGTTCAAACAGTGCACTTGTGTCAGGAAAATGCTGCCCAATCAAAGCACCCATGTTTTTATTCTTAGGATCCATTTATAAAAGATATCTAGATTAGCAACACTAGCAACATTAGCAATGATAACAGTAGCAAAATCAACAACAACGCAGAAAACTGGAATATAAAGGTACTAAACATTATGGTACGCCCTCTCAATACAACCACCAAGCAACCTTCTAGCACTACTAAGTTACAACACTAACAGGTTTCCAATACCGTAAGGCTAGACGGGTTATACTAGGCATGACCCCATAAAGGGTAAACTGGTAACTCAAGTTAATCTTAAGAATCACAGGCTTGGCTAACGCACTAGTTTGAGCTTCAATCAACCATCCTTCCCAAGGCGACTTCTTATCTCTTACAATTGATCCATCTTCCACGGAATCAGCTTTTCTAAAGCTGCAACCTTCAATATCGACTCATGAATCCTCTCTTCTAATTGATTAATTGGAATATCAACAGAAGCATCAGTAACACATCATGGTATACATTGTATCTTTAAAAGTAGGGTATTTTCCAAAAATTTGGGCGGCATTTCCTCTATATTATTGACTACCAGTCGGACTCAAGCCAACACCAACAAGTATACTAACCATCTTCCACCACTCCACTCCACAGTTAACAATACTGTAACGCATAACATATTAATAACCATATGTATCACTAATCAACTAATAAAACAGGGTTGGCTCTTTTAGCCACAATTACCAACAAACAACCTCGCAAACTAGGTCAACTTAAGGACCTCTACTAGGCATACTAGTCCAAGTTTCAGCCAACCATACTTCTAAAGGAGGTTCCCTATCATTGGCCATAGACTCGACAATCACTAAATTAACTTTTCTAAGACAACAACCTTTTCCAATGGATAACAAATTCTTTCTGCTGCCATCATTCCAAAGTAGCAACCGGATACAAGACTTTTATTTCTCCTGATGGTCAATTCTTCGTTTACTTTCCATAACTAGGACGATCTAACCACAGTGGTTACCGAAGGAAATTCATTGCCATAAAATACCAAATAAAATTTCAAAATCAGGATCATCCATTCTAAAAGAAATGTGGAGGAAATGCAGATATGACTGGGAGCAACCATACAAGTACGTAAGATGGCCAATCTTAGTACCATACAGTTTACAACACATAATTTGGTGGCGTCCCACCAGGCCCTTTGTCACACAAACAAATAGTCACATCATATGTATTATTTTCCCCAATTAACCAATAGAACTTCCGAGGAAAGAAATATAAGGGTTCAAGATATAAACCTCAGTACTGATCCATATTCAGTATAAGACTCGGCTGTCATGGCAGCCGTTGACTATTACCCTTCCAAAAGAACTTTCACGGTCAGATTCGCTCGCTCAAGAAAAGAAACTAGAAACCTCAACTAGACATTGCCATTGATACCTATATATAAGGGAGACTTACTAAAATCTAGGGCGGTTCCATCCAATCCCCAACAGACATTAGGGTTACGCCTTCGAACCCTTGACTAAACTCACAGACTCGCTCCTCTGATTGAGTTGCTGACTCAAATCTATATAGAATAAACCTTCTTGCACTCCTCTGACTCTATTCTTAACCTAAATTAGGGTCTCAAACCTGTAGCTCTAATACCAACTGTGACGGCCTCAACCCCGGGGTCAGGAGTTGACGTCAACAATAAAAATAATAACAACATTATTATATATACACAACCACTTTTACCAAGATCTTTTCCAGGTTTAAGTATGACTTATGTTACAATCACCACAAAACCAACTAACAAAAGACAAACCAAACAATACTATTTTTGTTCAGCAACTCAACAGACCGCTTGGGTCCAACACAACTACCTCAGAGGAGCCTGACACGGAAGGAACTGGAACTCTGCCTTGACTATCACGAGAGAATCCCCTAGGCATCTGCTATACATATATTAAACATTTTGTAAGGGTGAGAAATCAATTGCTCAGCAGTACCACTATATGAATAACAAATAAATATGATTTAAAGTAAAACAGTTATAGGAACAGAATTTATAACTCACCAGAAACAAGTAAAACAGGTATAAACTGGATATCAAAACTAGCATGCTCTGTAAAACAAAAATCAACAGTCGTGTGTTGTGCATAAATACCAGAGTTCAATTTTAGCATGCTATTTTCATTTTCAAACCTTCTGTTCCATTACAGGAACCATAAAACCATTTGTCCCGTTACGGGGACCCAAAACCATTTGTTCCGTTACGGGAACCATAAAACTTGTCCCATCACAGGACCTATAAAAACTTGTTCCTCTCCGGGAACCTCAAAATCACTTGTTCCATTACTGGAACCACAAATCATCTGTTCCGTTACGGGAAACACTAAATCACAATCAGATATATATTGGATGTAATCTAGGGACGGCTGATCAGGCCTCCGCACAAATTATCTAGGATAGTTGGTCGGGCTATCACACAAAATGTCTAGGAAAGCTGATCAGGCTTTCACACAAAATTATCGGATCCGCAGAGACTAGACAGGTCTCTGATTACCTATGCTGGACTAATCGGTTATGTAATGCGCGCAACCGAATTAGCCACTTACGCAACGTTATCCAATATCTGATTCATTTTATCCAGTTTCAAAATCACTTTTACCTATCTCTTGTTAAAATCAATTCTGTCACAGCACACTATTCAAAATCTCTTTTCCATTTTTAATCACATTTAGAGATAGGTACTTTCAGAAGTTACTTCTCCCCAAAACATATGTTTAACAACATTTTCAAACCCAGGGGATACGTAACTTAAAACGTTTATATTCCTATTCAAAAATAAAACAATATTTCATTCATATATACTGAACCATAAAAGAATGGTCAGGGGTACTTGCCTTGCAGAGCTTTACAAATAGTATCGATTGACCTTGAGCTGACACAGACGTTCAGGTTTTAACGTCTAACCACTAGATTACCCTGGATTCGACTTTAACACTCAGGTCCTTTGATTGGAACCTTACTGAGCTCGTTGACTGTCCACTAGACTATCCGATGCCAACTCTTGGGCCTTCTGACTAGAACCTACAAAGTCGAAATACCCTAATTTAGACCTTCGATTTTGCTTGACATATCCTCGCTAGCAATCTACCCGAACGTTAACAAAACCCGACTCGTAACATATTCAATATTATAATACACGTATCAATTAGGGTTCACATCTTCGAAAGTCGGTTCGGTGTTCGTATTCAGAAAATAGGTATATTTATCCTTTTATGAAATTAGGGTTATCGATTTTCGTAAAGTATTTCATCACAAAACATAATCAGATTTCGTACAAAATAGTTACATATAATCGATCGATGTTCCGATAGCCATTGGGTACGGACTCGTATTTTCGTAATTAAATTCTCCGTAAATCGGGCAGCACCTCCTTTGATTATCGGCTAACCCGTCGAACATCCCGACGTCAAACCAAATCACAATAGTTACAACGACCACCCAATCACCGATTCAACCACAGCAACAACAATCCACAAATTCCCAAACACCAACTAAATATAATTATTAATTATTATTCGTGTTTTATGCTTTATATCATATTTTGAATTTTTATTTTTAAATCGTAGGACTCAGAACAACGTCATCACCGTCCACCGTCGGCTCGCCGAAGCTCATCGCCGACGGCGACAGAATTTACGGGTTCCCATAAATACCGGGCATCCTACGTAAATTCCATCGATAATTATTATAATCCCACACGAAATATTTTATTTTCACGAATCGTAATCAATGAATTTCTGCAGAAAATTAATAAGATAAATTAGTAAAATAAGAATTTTTACAACTGTTAAACCCAACTAATAACAACAACATAAACGAATACCACGCAGATACACACGCCGAAGCACGCAACGCACACAGACAGGACACAGCCGGCCGCCATGCCGGAAAAAAAAAGGCGGCAACCGGAGCAAAATATGGCACAACCCAGATACACATATATACGTATGTATATATATCAAACAAGCAGGATTAGAACCGAAGCAAGCAATCGGAAACCAACCGGAATAAAGCGGTAGAGGCAGCAATACCACCGGAAAGAGGGGAAAATCTCCGGGGGAACATGGGAAAGCAGGAGAAAAAGAATAGAGAGGATCGAAGGGAGAGATTGAGAAAAGACCGAGAAAGAAATGTGCAAAGATATTGCTTGAAAAAGAGAGATCGAGGTCAAGGAAAAATGTGGAAAAAGAATGGGAACAGGGGAAGGGTAGCTTTGGTTGTTTATTTTTTTATTATTTTTTTTATTTGCAACAAACCCAATACAGACACGTATCTTCTGAGAATAGGAGAATTTAACATGTGTCTTGCTCCCGATAACAAGTCTGGTTTTGTCCATATTTGATTTTTAACGATATGATTTACGAGCAAGAAAAATCAAAATAATACCAAAATAATTTTAAAATTCTTGGAATAATTAAATACTAATAAAATAAAAAAATTCAATTTTTTTAAACCATTTTTGAATCGCACATCATACCCGCATTTATCAATTAACGAACCAAGCTACATTTAAAACAATTATAGAAATCATGAAAGTTGTCTTAAACTTTTATAAATATCCTGAAGTTAATAAAAATATAAATTTCAAAATTTAAAAAAAAATTCTGAAATGCCACTTATACCCGCTTTTATCAATTAAAAGAATCGACGAGCGGGTGAAATTAATCCCGAAAATTACAAAAATAATTTTAAAATTCTCGGAATATTCCAAACTTAAATAAATATGAGTTTCATAATTTTTAAAAAATTTTGGAATTAAATACGGATTTAACAAATAATTACAATCAGAAAATCATATATGGCTAAATAATTGAGGAAATGTTGATTTCTCAATTTTAAAAACTCCTAAAAATAATTAATAAAATTATGAAGCCATAAAAATGATTTTAGGGATAACCCAAGTATTTATGGAAATAAATCCTGAATAAAATCACTTTTAAATCCAAAAGTAACACAACACAGCTTCACCATTAGTACACGAACACCACAATTACATATAAGTAATAACAATTTAATATCCAGCTGACTGAACCCATACACCTATTTTTTTATGTAATTATTTAATAATTACACATTTAAACAATATAAAATTATACGAGTCGTTATAATCTTCCCCCCTTAAAAAGATTTTGTCCTCAGAATCCGATTTTTAACCAACAAATGAGGATATTTGTCAAGCATATCTGACTCTAACTCCCAAGTAGACTCTCCTACTCGAGGATTCATTCAAAGCACATTCACTAAGGATGTAGACTCATTCCTAAGGACTCACTTATAACGATCTAGGTTTTGGGTCGATCATCCCACGCAGAACAATTTGGATGAGAGCCCATTGGCTCCTACTCAACGGCTTAGTTCGAATCAAGAACATATCACTTTAACAATAACATGCAGAACACATGATGAATTACTGCAACTGTAATGTCAATGCTAACCCATGAGCACTTCATCTATCTTCCTCGATACCTCCAACGGGTTCATATATTTAGGCTCAACTTGCCCCTTCTATCTAAACCTGTCCAATTTCATTCAAAGTAAAATATTATCAATACCCACGATCCTACTTTTATATCCATACTATTTCGATGCAAATCTGTCTTTCTAATCTTCATAGGGAAATCATTAAGCGTTTTATACCAACTTTCTCATTCTTTAGATAGCTGAGGATTTTATCAATAAATACAATTTGCTTGTCCAAGTAGTCCTCATACACCATGTTCTTTAAATTCTTATAGACGACTCATACACCTGTTACTTCACATGATATCATCAAATTTGCAACGCTCATAACTTGTTCACACCGCAATATTTGACATGTTCTCAGGCTGGATCTCGAGTAAATTCCTGAGAAGTTACACATTTCTTAAACTAAGTTACATAAGTAATCAATTCCTGATAGAAGTTATTTATTCTTATTCGTCGCTTTGTTAAACTTCCGATATTTGGTACACAATCTCGTAATTCCATCCCTTTTCTTATTCCAACAATATCCCTAACTTATTTATTCTTTTTCTCGCATGATTAAAAGAACTTCTTATATTGCTTCTGTATACTTACAATTCGCTTCTTCTAAAATCCACTCATTACCTTACTACAAGACAACTAGCCCGATCTTACAATCACATCGAACTCTGCTAGTTCGAAGGGTGTCAAATCAGGTGCAACTACATTTGAATTCTAAATACTCGATCTTTTGGTCCTTTTAAAAGTTCTGCCTCTAGCTATGCTGGACGTTGGCCCTTGGGATGTAGTATCTTGAGTAACCGTTCTACAACTCCTTGAAATATGCCCAACTTTTCCACAATTATAACATGTAACTCCTGGATTTTCTGGATTACATTCCAATGCGTAATGACCCTTATGTCCACACTTAAAACATTGCACATTCTTTTTGCACGCCCACTGTGTCTCCTGTCACGGGACTTACAATCCACTGCTGACTTGACTGACGGAGTTGGAGTGGAAGCAATTGAAGTAGCACTTGACCTAGCCTGAAATAAACTTTGTCTCCGGAATCTTTTACTCCTGTTTTTGCCAAACCGATTCTCAAATTCCTGACTGGATCCTCTTTGGTCTGCCTTGTTCATAAACCTTCCGACTTCCTTTTCTTATCACTTTCTTCCTTAACAACCAACTTCTGATCACTTTCCACTACCAGGGTGGCCTGAACCATAGAGGAGTATGTCTTGAGTTGCAATGCCACGACTCCTCTGCAAATCTCAGGCTTCATCCCTTGCTAAAACCTCCTTGCTTTCTGAATCTCCGTACTTACATACTCAGGAACTAATCGGGCCAATTCTGTAAATTTGGCCTCGTACTCCAACACACTTCTTTCACCTTGTTTCAGTTCTAGAAATTTGACTTCCAACTGATTCCTTAAACCATCGGGAAAATACTTCTCCAAGAATAATTCTGTAAATCTTTTCCAAGAAACAGGGCCTTCTCCTTCGAACGCTCGAGCTGACTCCCACCAATAATTTGCTCCATTCTTGAGAAAGTAACTCGCATAATCAGTCTTAAGATCATCATTTACTTGCGTGGGGGTAAATGCCTTTTCAATTTCCTTCAGCCAATTCCTGGAAACAACAGGATCCACTTCGCCCTTGAATTTTTGGGGTTTAACAGACTGAAAGGATTTAAATCGGGTAGTTTGGTTTAGCTTTCCTTGTTGACATTGTTGCTGCTGAACCTGTTGGATTAACTGCAGCTATTATTGCTGTTGCTGGTGCAATAAATCTAGAATTTCATTTATAACTGGACCCTCCGCTAAACTACTATTATCTTCTTTAGACTGGGTAGCTTTCTTGGGTGGAATTTTCCTGAAATATAACAGGGAATTTATTCAAAATCATAACAAGATTGTATATAAAAAATGTCACCGTTCAAACAGTGCACTTGTGTTAGGAAAATGCTGCCCAATCAAAGCACCCATGTTTTTATTCTTAGGATCCATTTATAAAAGATATCTAAATTAGCAACACTAGCAACATTAGCAATGATAATAGTAGCAAAATCAACAACAGCGCAGAAACCTGGAATATAAAGGTACTAAACATTATGGTACGCCCTCTCAGTACAACCACCAAGCAACCTTCTAGCACTACTAAGTTACAACACTAACAAGTTTCCTATACCGCAAGGATAGATGGGTTATACTAGGCATGACCCCATAAAGGGTAAACCGGTAACTCAAGTTAATCTTAAGAATCACAGGCTTGGCTAACGCACTAGTTTGAGCTTCAATCAACCATCCTTCCCAAGGCGACTTCTTATCTCTTATAATTGATCCAACTTTCCCCGGAATCAGCTTTTCTAAAGCTGCAACCTTCAATATCGACTCATGAATCCTCTCTTCTAATTGATCAATTGGAATATCAACAGAAGAATCAGTAACACATCATGGTATACATTGTATCTTTAAAAGTAGGGTATTTTCCAAAAATTTGGGCGGCATTTCCTCTATATTATTGACTACCAGTCGGACTCAAGCCGACACCAACAAGTATACTAACCATCTTCCACCACTCCACTCCACGGTTAACAATACTGTAACACATAACATATTAATAACCATATGTATCACTAACCAACTAATAAAACAGGGTTGACTCTTTCAGCCACAATTACCAACAAATAACCTCGCAAACTAGGTCAACTTAAGGACCTCTGATAGGCATACTAATCCAATTTTCAGCCAACCATACTTCTAAAGGCGGTTCTCTATCATTGGCCATAGACTCGACAATCACTAAATTAACTTTTCTAAGACAACAACCTTTTCCAATGGATCACAAATCCTTTATCCTGCCATCATTCCAAAGTAGCAACCGGATACAGGACTTTTATTTATCCTGGCGGTCAATTCTTCGTTTACTTTCCATAACTAGGACGATCTGACCACAGTGGTTAACGAAGGAAATTTATTGCCATAAAATACCAAATAAAATTTTGAAATCAGGATCATCCATTCTAAAAGAAATGTGAAGGAAATACAGATATGACTTGGAGCAACCATACAAGTACGTAAGATGGCTAATCTTAGTACCATACAGTTTACAACACATAATTTGGTGGCATCCCACCAGACCCTTTGTCACACAGAGAAATAGTCACATCATATGTATTGTTTTCCCCAATCAACCAATAGAACTTCCGAGGAAAGAAATATAAGGGTTTAAGGTATAAACCTCAGTACTGATCCATATTCAGTATAAGACTCGGCTGTCATGGCAGCCGTTGACTATTACCCTTCCACAAGAACTTTCACGGTCAGATTCGCTCTCTCGAGAAAAGAAACTAGAAACCTCAACTAGACATTGCCAATGATACCTATATATAAGGGAGACTTACTAAAATCTAGGGCGGTTCCTGCCAATCCCCAACAGACATTAGGGTTACGCCTTCGAACCCTTGACTAAACTCACGGACTCGCTCCTCTGGTTGAGTTGTTTACTCAAATCTATATGGAATAAACCTTCTTGCACTCCTCTGACTCTATTCCTAACCTAAATCAGGGACTCATACCTGTAGCTCTGATACCAACTGTGACGGCCTCAACCCCGGGGTCAGGAGTTGACATCAACAATAACAATAATAACAACATTATTATATATACACAACCCCTTTTACAAAGATCTTTTCCAGGTTTAAGTATGACTTAGGTTACAATCACCACAAAACCAACTAACAAAAGACAAACCAAACAATACTATTTTTTTCAACAACTCAACAGACCCGTTTGGGTCCAACACAACTACCTCAGAGGAGCCTGACGCGGAAGGAACTGGAACTCTGCCTTGACTATCACGGGAGAATCCCCTAGGCATCTGCAATATATATATTAAACATTTTACAAGGGTGAGCAATCAATTGCTCAGCAATACCACTATATGAATAACAAATAAATACGATTTAAAGTAAAAGAGTTATAGGAACAGAATTCATAACTGCCAGAAATAAGTAAAACAGGTATAAACTGGATATCAAAACTAGCATGCTCTGTAAAACAAAAATCAACAGTCGTGTGATGTGCGTAAATACCAGAGTTCAATTTTAGCATGCTATTTTCATTTTCAAACCTTCCGTTCCATTACAGGAACCATAAAACCATTTGTCCCATTACGGGGACCCAAAACCATTTGTTCCATTACGAGAACCATTAAACTTGTCCCATTACAGGACCTAAAAAAACTTGTTCCTCTCCGGGAACCTCAAAATCACTTGTTCCATTACTGGAACCACAAATCATCTGTTCTGTTACGGGAACCACTAAATCACAATCAGATATATATTGGATGTTATCTAGGGACGACTGATCAGGCCTCCACACAAATTATCTAGGATAGTTGGCCGGGCTATCATACAAAATGTCTAGGAAAGCTGATCAGGCTTTCACACAAAATTATCGGATCCGCAGAGACTAGTTAGGTCTCTGATTATCTATAATGGACTAATCGGTTATGTAATGCGCGTAACTGAATTAGCCACTTACGCAACGTTATCCAATATCTGATTCGTTTTATCCAGTTTCAAAATCACTTTTACCTATCTCTTGTTAAAATCAATTCTAATACAGCACACCATTCAAAACTTCTTTTCCATTTTTAATCACATTTAGAGATAGATACTTTCAGAAGTTACTTCTCCCCAAAACATATGTTTAACAACATTTTCAAACCCAGGGGATACGTAACTTAAAACGTTTCTGTTCCTGTTAAAAAATAAAACCATATTTCATTCATATATACAGAACCATAAAAGAATGGTCAGGGGTACTTGCCTTGCAGAGCTTTACAAATAGTATCGATTGACCTTGAGCTGACACGGACGCTTAGGCTTTAACGTCTAACCACTAGATTACCCATGATTTGACTTTAACACTCAGGTCCTTCGATTGGAACCTTATTGAGCTCGTTGACTGTCCACTAGACTATCCGATGCCAACTCTTGGGCCTTCCGACTAGAACCTACAAAGTTAAAATACCCTAATTTAGACCTTCGATTATGCTTGACATATCCTCACTAGCAATCTACCCGAACGTTAACAAAACCCGACTCATAACATATTCAATATTATAATACACGTATCAATTAGGGTTCACATCTTCGAAAGTCGGTTCGGTGTTTATTTTCAGAAAATAGGTATATTTATCCTTTTATGAAATTAGGGTTATCGATTTTTGTAAAGTATTTCATCACAACACATAATCAGATTTTGTACAAAATAGTTACATATAATCGATCGACGTTCCGATAGCCATTTGGTACGGCCTCGTATTTCCGTAATTAAATTCTCCGGAAATCGGGCAGCACCTCCTTTGATTATCGGCTAACCCGTCGAACATCCCGACGTCAAACCAAATCACAATAACTACAACGACCACCCAATCACCGATTCAACCACAACAACAACAATCAACAAATTCCCAAACACCAACTAAATACAATTATTAATTATTATTCGTGCTTTATGCTTTATATCATATTTTGAATTTTTATTTTTAAATCGTAGGACTCAGAACAACGTCATCACCATCCACCGCCGGCTCGCCGAAGCTCATCGCCGACGGCGACAGAATTTACGGGTTCCCATAAATACCGGGCATCCTACGTAAATTCCATTGATAATTATTATAATCCCACACGAAATATTTTATTTTCACGAATCATAATCAATGAATTTCTGCAGAAAATTAATAAGATAAATTAGTAAAATAAGAATTTCTACAACTGTTGAACCCAACCAATAACAACAACATAAACGAATACCACGCAGATACACGCGCCGAAGCACGCAACGCACACAGACAGGACACAGCCGGCCGCCATGCCGGAAAAAAAACGGCGGCAACCGGAGCAAAATATGGCACAACCCAGATACACATATATACGTATGTATATATATCAAACAAGCAGGATTAGAACCGAAGCAAGCAATTGGAAACCAACCGGAATAAAGCGGTGGAGGCAGCAATACCACAGGGAAGAGAAATGAAGGGAAAGAGGGGAGAATAGAGAGGATCGAAGGGATAGATTGAGAAAAGACCGAGAGAGAGATGAGCAAAGATATTGCTTGAAAAAGAGAGATCGAGGTCAAGGAAAAATGTGGAAAAGGGAACAGGGGAAGGGTAGCTTTGGTTGTTTATTTTTTTTTATTTTTTTTATTTGCAACAAACCCAATACAGACATGTATCTGCTGAGAATATGAGAATTTAACACGTGTCTTGCTCCCGATAACAAGCCTGGTTTTGCCCAGATTTGATTTTTAGCGATATGATTTACGAGCAAGAAAAATCAAAATAATACCGAAATAATTTTAAAATTCTTGGAATAGTTAAATACTAATAAAATAAAAAATTTCAAATTTTTTAAACCATTTTTGAATCGCACATCATACCCGTATTTATCAATTAACGAACCAAGCTACATTTAAAACAATTACAAAAATCATGAAAGTAGTCTTAAAGTGTTACAAATATCCCGAAGTTAATAAAAATATAAATTTTAAAATTTAAAACAATTTTCTGAAATGCCACTTATACCAGCTTTTATCAATTAAACGAATCGACGCGCGAGTGAAATTAATCCCTAAAATTACCAAAATAATTTTAAAATTCTCGGAATATTCCAAACTTAAATAAATATGAGTTTCATAATTTTTAAAGAATTTTAGAATTAAATACAGATTTAACAAATAATTACAATCAGAAAATCATACATGGCTAAATAATTGAGGAAATGTTGATTTCTCAATTTTAAAAACTCCTAAAAATAATTAATAAAATTATGAAGCCATAAAAATGATTTTAGGGATAACCCAAGTATTTATGGCAATAAATCCTGAATAAAATCACTTTTAAATCCAAAAGTAACATAACACAGCTTCGCCATTAGTACACGAACACCACAATTACATATAAGTAATAACAATTTAATATCCAGCTGACTGAACCATACACCTATTTTGTTTATGTAATTATTTAATAATTACACATTTAAACAATATAAAAATATACGAGTCGTAATAACTCTTCCATGATCAAATTCTTGAATTCAGTGTCATTATCACTTCTTATAATTTTCACAGAGTCTTTGACCAATTTATCCAGTTGTTTGACATGATCAATCAAGATAGATGCAGTTTCACTTTTTATGTGCAAGAAATACACCCATGTGTATCTGGTAAACTCATCTACTATGACCATAACTTATTTCTTCTTAGAAATAGACATGACATTCACTGGACAAAATAGATCAACATGTAGTAGGTGATAAGGCTCAAGAATTGAAGATTCAGTCTTGCTCTTGAATGAAGATTTTCTCTGTTTTGCCTTTTGACATGAATCACAAAGGCCATCAGGAGCAAATACTGATTTTGGCAGTCCTCTCACAAGATCTTTCTTGACTAGTTCATTTATATTGTTAAAATTTAAATGAGAGAGTTTCTTGTGCCAATTCCAGCTTTCTTCAATTGATACTCTGCTTAACAGATAGATTGCAGAACCATCAGAACTTGTTGAAATCTTGGCTTCATAAATGTTACCATGCATGTGTTAGTCCCTTAACAATATAGCAAGAATTACAGAAAGGGGGTTGAATGGAATTCTTGAACCTTTTTCTCGAAATAAGAATGTTCAACTCGATTATAGATATATTTGTTTTGATTAGCACAATGCGGAATGTAAACTTAATTGAATCAAAATATAAGTAATTAAAAACAAGAGTCTTTAAAAACTTTCTGGTGGATTTAAACAATTCCACCAGGGATATATATAATATATCGAGAGGACTCTGTGTGCAGGAATGCTCACAACAGCTTACAAATTGAACTACTGAGAATACAGGAAATGCTAATGATTCTGCTTACAAAGATTTCTCTGTTTTTGTGTTTTCTCAGCTATCTCAGTTATTTTTCTATTTGATACACTCTTGGTTTATATAATAGCAAGATTACAAAGTCAAAAAGACTGAACAAATATAAAAACTATCAGTCTTAAGCTTTGCTGCTTTTCGTCCTCTATTATCCAGTTAATGGGCTTCCACAGTGTGTATGTATACATCTCGACGGCTGTGTGTCAGCTTTCACTGTTCAACTGCTATTTGAATTCTTCATATGATCATCCGTTGACTTTCAGAACATCCGTTGATGGTTTAAATGATCATTCGTCAACTGCTATTTTAAACATCCATTGATAGTCATTTGATCATCCGTCGATGGCTTTGTTAATCATCCGTCGGTAGCTATTTTGGCACTTGACTCTATTTCACTTATGTAGAATTACAAGACATCATTTATGTACAATTAATCAACCTATTTTGCATATCTAGTTAAAGTCAACATGACTTATATGCTACTACAGATTCTATACAAAGGTGCATACATAACTGTGCTACAAACTTATTATTACATAAGCTACTCACTTGATGGATAATAAGTTAATCATCCGTCGGGACTATAATGATTTATCCATCGGGACTATAATTCTTATTCGTCGAGTGCTACATAATTTCACTAAGTAAAATCTACTTAGATGTTTTGTTTATGAAATTATCAAGTACACAACATATGCACAACAATCTCCCCCAATTTATGTCTACTGGAATTGTAGCCATAAATTAAGAGATACTTGATGATAACAAAACATCCTGAACATACATCTTTAAAGATAAGTAGATAAACTGAAAGTGCTTCAATTAAACAAAATGTACAAGGTTTGGCTCACAGTCAATTCAAGATGCTCCTCTAGACTGAGCAGATTTTTCTAGTTCCTTGAAGGTCTGGATCTTCTTCCAAGCTTTCAGTTATTTTCCTCAATTTGATTCTGGAGCTGCCTGTGGAATTCCAGTTCATCAGATTCTGAGAGATCTAGCATTTCTTGCATTTCCAAGAGAGTCTCATTGCTAGAGATACTCAGTTGGTCTTCTAATCTGAAGAATCTTCTCACACCCTTGTCATCCATGAATTCCATCAGCCAGTAGGGCCTTAGATGCACTCTTCTCCCTGTATATGGGATGATTAGTGTCTTTGGGAGTGCATCTTTAGCTCTAACACTCCTCAGCTCTTTAATCTTCTTCAATACTAGTCTTCTTGCAGTTACATTGAACCCAAAGTTTTTCTTGAAGGATGAATAGACTTTAATCAGCACAGCTTGGCTTTCTTGAAGAATCCTGTGAAGTGGCCACTGAATCTCCCTTCCTCCTTTGTACTTGAACACCAACCTTTCAGGTAGGTTTCTGTATGCATCAATTGCCCTTACTTCATCCAGTTCATCCAGATAAAGATTTAGATCTGAAAATTCTTTGATGTCACACAAGTACAAGTAGTCTCCCCTGTTGACCTTGGGTTGAGCTTTAACTACTGACTTGGATTTGAGAGGTGACAGCTTCACTTTCTTGACTGCCCTTGACTTTGTCCTTTTTGGCTTGCTAAGGATTGGTAAGCTGAAGTCAGGAATTGGTATGTTATCCCACTCTATTGGCTCATCCTTTGGCACAATAGGTTCACCATGTATGTTCCTGTAGGGATCCACCACCCTTATGTCTTCATATACCACAGAGGGCTTTGATGCTTGAGTTGTAGCTGGTGTGAATTCCTTAGGAAATTGATCTTCCAATTCCTTATCAACAACATCTAGTTTCCTTTTTGTTCTTCTAGCCAATTCTTTCTTCCTTGGGGATTTCTTCTGTTCTTCAATTTTCTTCTTTGATTCAGCAGCTTCAGATGGTTGAGAGGGAATTTGTTGAGAAGAATTTATAGCCTGTAGCTTGGCCAAGATAGCAATTTGTTCTTTCTTTTGTTTAGACTTCTTTGCATCTAGAGCAGCTTGCCTCTTTTCCTGCTTTAATCTGGCTTTTTCTTCTTTCTTTGCTTGAGCAAATTGTGGATGTCCAGCTACCACACAAATTTCCTTTCCATTTCTGAATATCTTAGCAATTCTCCTTTTTGAAGCTGAATCAGCTGGATCTTTATAAAAGACAATAGATCTTGATAGAAGCTTCTTTTCATCAGGCTTGGGTGTCTCATACACAGTGTCCATAGGGTTCTTCCCAGATGATTTAGGATAATTTTCCCTTGGTTTAAGAATTGTTTCATCCTTTGGAGACTTGATGCAGAAAGATTGTCCTTTTTCCAGATAGGTCATGCTCATCTCATTCACACTGATTGGCTTGACATGAGAGTGTGATGGATGGCTGACTTAACTGACTCCTTGACTAGTTCAAACTTTTTCTGTATCTCCTCATCAATCTTATTCCAGTTGATCAAACTCAACTTTCCTTTTTCAGCAACTTTCAAATTTGATGATGCTGCTTTAAATAGATCTATACCATCTGCAACTGTTGGCTTGGAGACAGTAATTGAAGGTACAATTACTTTGTTAATTTGTACTTGAAGTTTCTCCCCCTCAGTTGGTCCTTTCTCCCCCTTACTTGATTCTCTCTCCCCCTTTTTGTTATCATCAAGTTGAGGAGTTAGGCCTTGTGCTTTAGCCAGTTGCATGAGAAGATTTGTCTGAGTCTGTTGATTTTGAAGAAGGATAGCCACTGAATTCTCAATAACTTGAACTCTGTCTTCCAGCTTGGCTAGCTTCTTTTCAAAATCTGATTCTCTCCTCAGTCTTAGTAATAGATCTTGCATGGTACCATAAGGCATTACTGAATCCAGCTTCTCAGAATTATAAGTTTTCAAGTCAGCTATATCTCTTTTCAGTTCATCCATACTCAGATTATGTCTTAAATGCTGGATCTTCATGAGATGTAGAGAGTCTAGGTGAGCTTGAAGAATGGCCTTGGTACCAGCATCTGAAGTTTCCTGAAGGGCCTTTTGAATAGCCATCACTTGCTTGACCAAAGATACACCAAATTGTCCTGGTGTAGATTCATTTGTCCATGTCCATCCAGGTAAATTTGAAATAGAACTTGGGCCTTCATCTCCCCCTAAGTTCATGCTTCCATCCAAAGAATCAGAGTCATCATCATTAGAATTTACTCCAAATTCTTCAGATGGCTCACCAGCTTGAGAAGGCATCCTATTGACAGCAGCTTTATCTCTTTGAAGAGATTCTGAGGTGTGTACTAAATTCAAAGTCTGTTCTGCCTCCACATTGCCCTGAGCAGCCAACAATTGATAGGCTGGCACAGGATGAGTAAAAGTGTCAGCATCCAAGGAAATGTTATCAATTTCAGCTTTGTAATGTTGCTGAAATTGTCTTTCCTTTTCAGCATCATCCACAATCATTGACTCACTAGCAATGGCTGGATCCACCCTTATTTCTCCTGTACCTGCCTTTCTCTCGTAATCTCTCTTTTGCTGCATCAGGGTCTCACCCTGGCTCCCCACCCTCACACCCTCACCTTCACCTACTAAGGTGGGACTCCTCTCACTCATTTTTGCCAATCCTGAATAAATGGATTGCTGAGATTCACTCTTTTCCTCTCCTTTTTCCTGGGAGCAACCCAGCCTCTCACTCAATGCACTCTCCTCTCTCAGTCCTAAAAGTGACTGTATTACCACTAAATCTTTTGCACTAGAAATAATTGAAGTTTGAAGTTGTGCAGAGACACTCGACGGATAAGTGATATCCATCGGGTGAGTGGTAAAGCTATCCGACGGATAACTGCTGTTAAGCTTATCCGTCGGGATACAATCACTACTCGACGGATGAGCAATATCCATCGAGAGAGTAGAAATGAATGAGGTGGGAAGAGAAACTATTGTTGACTCTGTGTTGATTGAAATTATTTGAGGCACAGATGTCACAATAGTATCTGAAAGAATTGGCAAGTGAGCCAACAAATCATCTAAAAGATTATGCTCACTTGCACTAGATTTTGGCTTCCCCAACAGAGTTAAAGAAGGGGAATCAGGAATTGAAGTGTTTATCATATCCACTTCCAGAGAGTTTGTTGGTGAGTAAGGTGTTTCAGAGGCTTCTATTATAAGAGATTTTGGCTGTGACCCCACATTTATTGGAGCCACATCAAACTGAATTTGAGAAAGTGCAGGGACTGTGTCTTTAGCACCAGTTTGCACTGTGTGTGTGCCCTGTGCATCCCCAGTGGTTTTGGATTTCTTCTTTCTTGTGTAAGTTTGGGGTGAGCTTGTGTCCCTAACCCTTTTGGCCTGTGCTCTTGGATGAGAGCTATGTTCAATAGCCACATCCTTTTGGGAGGATGCAGCTAGAAGTGAGCTTTTGTCCTTTTTAAGCACTGCAGTTTGTTGGGAAACTGCAGTGTGGCTAGGCTGGGATTCACTCAACTGTCCAACCTTATCCTTGGGGTTTCTTTGATGTTCACCCCTTCCCTCACCTAACTGACCCTCCTTCACACTCCCCTCTTTGGCTTTGGTGGATTTTTCAACTGGTACCTTTTGAGAGATACCAGAGGGGGTTTTCTTTGACATGGATTTAGAAATTACAGTTGTTTTGGCAGCTTTGGTAGGCAACTGTTTGGTCATTGTCACAGTTACCATAGCTACTCCTGAACTCAAAGAAATTGAGGAGATTGGAATAGTTGAGGGTATGGATGAACTTACCTCACTTACTTGAGGTGTCTGCATTACAGGAAAGTAGAACATTGGCACATCCCTATGATGGCTGGCTCTGTTCAAATCTGCAATGATTCTTCTCTCTTGAACCCAACAAGCTAATTTGTTGTTTGGGTTCTCAAGTACAATCTCTTGACAAAGATGGTTAGCCAATATCATGAAAAATCTAGCATAATATACATTCTTTCCCCTTTTGGCTAACTCGCCTAGTTTAAAACCTAACTCATACAAGACAAGGTCACTAAAATTGTAAAATTTATCTATAACTAGCATGTATAGCATGTTAAGCATGAAAATGTTCACAGAATCAAAATTACTGATTTTTCCAGAGAAAACTTTAGTCACGACATCACACATGAAACTCCATTCCTTCCTAAGACCTAATCTTCTAATATCACTTAGCTTAGTAGTAGGAAGTGCATAATGCATGGAATTAAGCATATTGATAATATCAGTGTTATTGTGTGGTGAAGTTACATTATCATCAGGAATTTTGAAACATGCTTTTATTACATCGCTATTGATACAGAACTCATTACCTTTGATAGTTAGAGTGATGGTTTTGTCAGTAGAGTTGTAAATTGCAGTGGTCCACATCTCTTCAACAACTTCACAGAAAATTGTGGGTGATTCAAGCATGGCATAACTTAACTTATAGTTCTTCACGAAGTCCATCATCTTGTGATAGTCTTCTGATTACTGAATACCCTTATTGACCAAAGCAGTGAAGTTGTTCTTCTCATAAATGAACCCAGTCTGAGATATAATCTTTACTACAGGTGTCATTGTTAGAGAATGAAAGCTTGAAGAGAAGGAGAATATTCGCTTGAGAGAGAATGAAATAAAAGCAGTTGAATTTGAGAATGATAAAAGAAAATAATTAGAATGAAATAAGCTTTTATACTATCTCAAAAACAACGGATGAAAATAATAAAGAAAAGTAAATTACCCATTAGAAATTGCCTAAAATAGCCGTTTTAAAAGTAAACTGTAAAAATTCCACCCATTATCCGTCGTGTAATGCTTACAAACTGTAAGTATACTCGATGGATAATGTTCAGGGAATTAACGGTTAAGATTTAGACAATTCAACGGATGAGGATAAACTGTTATCCATCGAGTTTTAAAAGATTCCAGAAAAGTAATTGATTTTTATTCACAAATAGTATATCGACGGATGACTCAACTCGATGGATAATGGTCATCCGTCGAGATGCAAATTTTGACTTAGCCAAAATTTCATCCAAGACTAAAAATCAGCTAAATTTCTGGCTACATTTCAACTTGCAAAATAACTCAGATAAATTCAAGAGTAGTTAAGCATACCTAACTCACTTACCAACCTTGAAAAGGTGGATTCATCCAGTGGCTTGGTAAAGATATCTGCAAGTTGCTTCTCACTTGGAACAAAATGTAACTCTACAGTACCATTCATTACATGTTCCCTTATGAAATGGTACTTGATGTCTATGTGCTTTGTCCTTAAATGTTGCACTGGATTTTCAGTGATGGCAATTGCACTTGTGTTATCACAGAAAATAGGAATCCTCTCAACTTGCAAACCATAGTCTAGCAATTGATTTTTCATCCATAAAATCTGTGCACAGCAACTGCCAGCAGTAATATATTCAGCTTCAGCTGTAGAAGTAGAAACTGAATTTTGCTTTTTACTGAACCAGGACACAAGCTTGTTTCCTAGAAATTGACAAGTTCCTGTTGTGCTCTTTCTGTCAATTCTGCAACCTGCATAATCTGCATCTAAATAACCAGTTAGATCAAAACCAGAATCTCTAGGATACCAAATGCCAAGTTTTGGTGTTCCCTTGAGATATCTGAAAATTCTCTTAATAGCAATCAAGTGAGATTCTCTAGGATCAGCCTGAAATCTTGCACATAAACATGTAGCAAACATTATATCTGTCCTACTAGCTGTTAAGTACAGAAGTGAGCCAACCATGCCACTATAGCTTGAAATATCCACAGATTTTTCAGTAGTGTTTAATTCAAGCTTAGTTGCAGTGGCCATGGGAGTTTTCGCAGATGTGCAATCCATTAGATCAAACTTCTTTATAAGATCAAAAATATATTTAGTTTGACTAATGAATATTCCATCACTAACTTGCTTAACTTGTAAACCAAGAAAGTAAGTTAGTTCTCCCATCATACTCATTTCATACTTACTTTGCATCAATTTGGAAAACGTTTTACAAAGTTTCTCATCTGTAGAGCCAAAAATAATATCATCTACATAAATTTGAACAAGTATGCTAGTGCCATTGACATTTTTGAAAAATAAAGTTTTATCTACAGTACCTCTTGTGAAGTGATTTTCCAAAAGGAACTTTGATAAAGTGTCATACCAGGCTCTAGGTGCTTGCTTCAGTCCATAAAGTGCTTTCAGTAGATAATAGACATACTCTGGAAAATTTGGATCTTCAAAGCCAGGAGGTTGACTAACATACACTTCTTCCTCCAAATCTCCATTCAGAAAGGCACTTTTGACATCCATTTGATAGACCTTGAAATTGGCATGGGCTGCATAGGCTAAGAAGATTCTGATGGCTTCAAGTCTTGCAACAGGAGCAAATGTTTCATCAAAATCTATTCCTTCTTGCTGGCAATAGCCTTTAGCAACCAATCTGGCTTTGTTCCTTACTACTATGCCATTTTCATCCATCTTGTTTCTGAATACCCATTTGGTGTCTATTGGATTCTTTCCTTTAGGCTTGGGTACCAGCTTCCATACTTTATTCCTTTCAAATTGGTTTAGCTCTTCCTGCATAGCTAAAATCCAATCAGGATCTAACAAGGCTTCTTCTACCTTCTTTGGTTCTTCCTTTGACAGAAAGCTGATGTATAGACATTCTTCTTGAGTTGCTCTCCTAGTTTGAACTCTAGAAGAAACATCACCAATAATCAATTCAAAGGGGTGATCTTTTGTCCATTTCCTTGGTTGAGGTAGATTAGCTCTAGATGAAGAGACCTCAATATTGTCTTGATGTGTGATTGAGTTTTGATTGCTAGAAACTCCCCCTGAGTTTGAGAATCTTTGATTTGAGAAAAGGGTACTTTCTATGGTGATCTACCTTGACTTCCTGCTCCTTTAGATAACCCGGCGGATGGTGAATTTTGAGTACCGACGGATGAGGCAGGTTATCTTCCGACGGATAACACAGATTGCCTTCCGACGGATGAAGCATTATGTAACTCGACGGATGTTGAGTTTTGTGCTTCATTGGTGGTAGATTTGTCTGCATTATCCTTAGACACTGCTTCTTGATAACTCTCATCATCACTTTCATCACTAACCATCTCAACATTGTCGAATTTGAGGCTCTCATGGTAATCTCCATCTTTCAGTCCTTCAATCTTTTTATCATCAAACATAACATGTATAGATTCCACAACAATGTTGGTTCTTAGATTTTAGACTCTATATGCTTTACCAACACCATATCCAATAAAAATTCCTTCATCTGCTTTAGCATCAAACTTCCCATTTTGATCAGTTTGATTTCTCAGAATATAGCATTTACAGCCAAAGACATGAAGAAAGTTTAGAGTTGGCTTCTTGTTCTTGAACAATTGATAAGGAGTCATGCATCTTGCTTGATTAATCAGAGAGATGTTCTGAGTGTAGCATGCAGTGTTTACAGCTTCAGCCCAGAAATATGTTGGTAATTTTGATTCTTCAAGCATTGTCCTTGCAGCTTCAATAAGTGATATGTTCTTCCTTTCCACTACTACATTCTGTTGTGGAGTCCTTGCTGCTGAGAACTCATGTAAGATTCCATTTTCCTCTCAAAATTCTCTCATGACATAGTTCTTGAACTCAGTTCCATTGTCACTCCTGATTCTTCTAACTTTGAAATCAGGATGATTGTTAACTTGCCTTATGTGATTGATGATGATTTCACTAGCCTCATCTTTAGACTTTAGGAAATATGTCCAAGAGAACTTTGAAAAATCATCTACAATTACTAGGCAAAATCTTTTCTTTGAAATTGACAATACATTGACTGGTCCAAACAGATCCATGTGAAGCAGTTGCAGAGGCTCTTCAATCGCTGAATCAAGTTTCTTCTTGAATGATGCTTTGATCTGCTTCCCTTTTTGGCAGGCATCACGCAGTCCATCCTTTATAAACTCCACTAGAGGAATGCCTCTTACTAGTTCTTTCTTTACCAGCTCATTCATGGTCTTGAAGTTTAAATGGGATAGCTTCTTGTGCCATAGCCAACTTTCATCTTGACTTGCTTTACTGAGAAGACAAGTTACAGATTCTGCTTTAATTGAGTTGAAGTCAGCTAGGTACACATTTCCTCTTCTCACACCAGTGAGAACCACTTTGTTGTTTTGATTATTAGTCACAACACAGGCTTCTTTATTGAAGGTTACTGAGTTCCCTTTATCACAAAGCTGGCTGATACTCAACAGATTGTGTTTGAGACCATCCACTAAGGCAACCTCTTCAATGATACATTATCCTTTGAAATCAAGCCATATCCCATAATATAACCCTTGTTGTCATCTCCAAAAGTAATACTTGGGCCAGCTCTCTCCTTAAACTCTGTGAGCAGGGTAGAATCACCAGTCATGTGTCTTGAACAGCCACTATCCAAGTACCAAAGATTCTTTCTGTTTCCCTGCACACATCAAAATCAAATCAAGTTGATTTTGGTACCCAAGTTTCTTTGGGTCCTGCCTTGTTAGCTTTCTTCTTATGTTTCTTAGGTTTTATCTCATTTGACTTAGGAATTTCAGATTCTTCCTTAGTCAATTGGGTTGTACCTTTGAAACCACTAAATGCAACAGAATTATCATGCATGTTATGGCTAACAGGAAATGGCATGCTTGGTGTAAACATGTTATTCCAATAAGGCATGCTAAATGACATTTGAGGCATACTGTATGCAGCATAATATGGATTAGGTGCAAATGGCATATTAGCAAACTGTGCATTCATATTCTGTGTAGGCATAGCATTAACAGGCATGGGAGGCATGGCATTCATGTTAGAAAATTGAGGCTGAACAGACATGGGAGTAGGCATGGAAGATTTGCAATTAACAGACAAATGATTTACACTACCACACTTGACACAGATTTTTCTAGGAGCATATTTATCAGGTGTGTAGTTATTGTGTTTGTTAATCCCTACTTTACCATTCCTATTGTTTTTCTTTTTAGTCTCTGTTTTTACCTCTATTTTCTCAAGTCTGTCACTTAACTGTTTGACATTCATGTGACCAACATTAGCCTTTTTCCCTTTCTTAGCTTGACTTGACTCTCCTGAAACAAAGTTCTTGGAAACAAACCCATACTTTTCATTTAGCTTGATTAATTTGGCTTTGCTAATGGGTTTGCTTACAGCCGACGGATGAGGATTTTCATCATTCGACGGATAACACTTTTTGTTATCCGACGGATAGTCCTCATCATCCGTCGAGTCTACATCTGTCAACAACCCATCTACCAAAATAGGTTCTAGTTTCTCTTTATTCTTCTTCCAGGCTTCATCACAAAAAGACTCAATTCCTTGAACTTTGGTGATTTGAGCATGAACATCCCTGGATGTTTTCCATGCTTTAAATCACCTCTTGTTCACGCTCGAGCCGCTTCTTCAAAATTTCTTCCTTTTTCAAGGACTCAATTAACTCCTCCTTGGCAATCTTACACTCAATTTTTAGTTTCTCAAACTCAACAAACTGAGACTCAAGCACATTATTCCTCTCACTTAAAAATAAGTTGTTTTATTTGATTTTAGCATTTTCTTTAGTGAGAGACTTAAGTGTAACACGCAAATGATACAATTCTGTAGACATGTCATTTATGGCATCATTACACTCAGCTTTAGATAAATGTGCAAGGTTTGTAGTGATTACCTGATTGCTTGAGGAACTTGTCTCTGTTTCATCAGACTTGGACATTAGGGCTAGATTGACATAGCTGACATCTTCATCTTCATCCAAACCATCTGCTGCCCAGTCATTCTCTTGTGTAATAAAAGCCCTTTCCTTTTGTTTGAGTAGATCAAAGTATTTTTTCTTAAAATCCACAGACTCAAACCTTTTCTTACTGGAATATGACTTTCTACACTCATTTGCAAAATACCCTGCCAAGCCACATTTGAAACATTTGAATTTTGACTTATCCACCATGTTTCTATTTGGCTTGCTGCTCCAAAGTTCTTTTTGAACTTGAGCTTGGCAAATCTCCTTGAAAGAAATGATAGGTGCTCATCAATGTCCTCCATGTCATCTTGGCTCAATGATTCTTCACTTTCTGCAGCTAGCCCCTTAACCTTATTCTCACAGACCTTTGAAGTTGATTCTACAGCTTCCATCTTTACTTCCTTCTCCTTTTCCAGATCAGCAACTAGTGCAATGGATCCTCCTTTCTTCTTTCCTCTCTCCATTTTTTCATCCTGCTCTAGCTCAAGCTCATAGGTCTTTAGAATTCCATACAGTCTCTTCAAAGTAAACTCTTTATAATCTTGTGAGTTTCTCAATGAGACTGTCATTGGTTTCCATTCCTTTGGAAGAGATCTGAGAAATTTCAGATTGGATTATTTAGTCTGATAGACTCTTCCATGCAACTTAAGAGCATTTAGTAGTTTTTGGAATCTACTAAAAATGTCAGTGAGTGACGCACTTTCTTCATTGTGAAAATGCTCATATTGCTGAATCAGGAGCTGCATTTTATTTTCTCTAACTTGCTCAGTGCCATCACAAATTATCTGTATTGTGTCCCAAACTTCCTTGGCAGTTTTTCAGTTGATGATGTTATCAAACATGTCTGCATCAACACCACTGAACATAATATTCATGGCCTTTTTATCTTTCCTGACTTGTTCAATGTCAGGATCAGACCATTCATGCCTTGGCTTTGGAACAGATGGCTCATTTCCTGTTGCAGCTCTCATTGGAACATGAGGGCCTCTTTCTATGCAGTCCACATAGGCCTCATCTTGAGAAAGCATATGAAGATGTATCTTTACCTTCCAATGATGGTAAATATCTTTATCAAGAAAAGGAATCTTGACTCCAACATCTTTCTTGTTCATCTTGCTGAATTGTTTTGATCTTTAAACTCTTTGTAGATTAAGAGCTTGCTCTGATACCAATTGTTAGTCCCTTAACAATATAGCAAGAATTACAGAAGGGGGTTGAATGGAATTCTTGAACCTTTTTCTCGAAATAAGAATGTTCAACTCGATTATAGATATATTTGTTTTGATTAGCACAATGCGGAATGTAAACTTAATTGAATCAAAACATAAGTAATTAAAAACAAGAGTCTTTAAAAACTTTCTGGTGGATTTAAACAATTCCACCAGAGATATATATAATATATCGAGAGGACTCTGTGTGCAGGAATGCTCACAGCTGCTTACAAATTGAACTATTGAGAATACAGGAAATGCTAATGATTCTGCTTACAAAGATTTCTCTGTTTTTGTGTTTTCTCAGCTATCTCAGTTATTTTTCTATTTGCTACACTCTTGGTTTATATAATACCAAGATTACAAAGTCAAAAAGACTGAACAAATATAAAAACTATCAGTCTTAAGCTTTGCTACTTTTCGTCCTCTATTACCCAGTTAATGGGCTTCCACAGTGTGTATGTATACATCTCGACGGCTGTGTGTCAGCTTTCACTGTTCAACTGCTGTTTGAATTCTTCATATGATCATCCGTCGACTTTCAGAACATCCGTTAGTGGTTTAAATGATCATCCATCGACTGCTATTTTAAACATCCGTTGATAGTCATTTGATCATCCGTCGATGGCTTTGTTAATCATCCGTCGGTAGCTATTTTGGCACTTGACTCTATTTCACTTATGCAGAATTACAACACATCATTTATGTACAATTAATCAACCTATTCTGCATATCTAGTTAAAGTCAACATGACTTATATGCTACTACAGATTCTATACAAAGGTGCATACATAACTGTGCTACAAACTTATTATTACATAAGCTACTCACTCGATGGATAATAAGTTAATCATCCGTCGGGACTATAATGAGTTATCCGTCGGGACTATAATTCTTATCCGTCGAGTGCTACATAATTTCACTAAGTAAAATCTACTTAGATGTTTTGTTTATGAAATCATCAAGTACACAACATATGGACAACAGCCTGTATCCATTCAGAACAACTTTGCCTGTAGATTTGCTTACAACTTCACAGTGTTCTTCAAAGAAATCCACATGATAACCTCTGTCACAGATTTGACTAACACTTAGAAGTTTGTGTTTAAGTCATGAGACTAGAGCTACTTTTCAATGATGACATTCCCAAGATTGATATTTCTATATCCCAGAGTTTTTCCCATGTTGCCATCTCCATAAGAAGCTCTTGGGCCAGCTTTCTCCACAAAGTCTGATAGCAGGGCTTTATTTCCAGTCATATGTCCTGAACATCCACTATCCAGAACTAGGATATTTTTCATGTTGCCCTGCAATCACAAAAACCACTAATGATTAGTTTTAAGGACCCATACTTGCTTGGATCCTTTGGCCTTATTAAGTTTGTTAGTATTTGCTGCGGATATAACTTCATAGTTTATGCTAACATTTTTCTTATCAGATTTTACAGTATCAGACTTTGCATCAGAACTTACACTAGAAGGAATAATGCTAACTTTCTTTAAAGAAGGTTTTATTTGATAATAATCATAGTACAAACTATGATATTCCTTACAAGTATAAATGGAATGCCATAAACTACCACAATAAAAACAAGGATTTTGTGGTTTAAACCTAACATTCTGGCTCTTAAACCCTTATTTAGGAGGTAAAGAGTTTATACCCTTATTCTTCCTGCAAAAAGAAGCAAGATGGTTAGTGTTTCCAAAGTTATTGCATTTCTTTCTAGGAGCATTAGGAACAGACTTATAATTATTGCTTTTATTCACACCTTCCTTTCCATTCCAATTTTTCCTAGGTGGCTTTACTTTGTTTACATTCTTAATCTCTTTCAGCTTATACTTAAGCTGCTTCTTTGTCATTAAGCATATGTTAACTTCAGCTGGTTTATCCTGTTTTAATTTGTCAGAAGTTGACTCTGCCTTAACTTCTGTATCAATATCTTTCATATTTTTAGAATCAAACTTTACAGTTTTAGCTATAAACTTAACAGGATTTACCTTTGGCTTAGTGGTCTGTTTAACAGTAATTGGCTTAATTGGTTTAGTTCCTATTTCACTTTTATCATCTCCATAACCTAAGCCTTCTTTCCAGTTTTCACTACTTAGCAAATTATGAGTTTGATGGAACATAACTAACTCATTTTCTAAATAGTCATTCTCCTTTTCTTAAAAGCCAGATTTTCAGAAGTTAACCTATCACATGTTAAGGTCTGATCTCTATAGCTAATGAATATGGTTTTAAGATAAGATCTCAACTCAATAATATCATCAGTATGAAAAGCATAAGTTGTTTAAGGTACCTTTAACTCAGCAGCATCATAACTGCTATCAGCATTTGCCATCAAGTCATAGTTCACCTCATCTTCGGAATCTGAAGTGTCTGTCCAGCTTTTCTTCTTTGTGACAAGTGCCTTGCCTTTGTCACCTTTTCCTTTCTTACAATCAGGATATATGTGGCCTTTCTCACCACAATTGTAGCATTTAACATTTGAGTAATCTCCTCTGTCAGACTTTCCTGCTTTACCTTCAGATTTTCTGAATCCCTTCTTATCAGAACTTCCACTTTTCCTGGAAAACTTCTTTCCCCTTCTGAATTTCCTGTAGGCTATCTTTGTGATACCCTTCACCATAAGAGCATACAATCTCATCATCTCTTCGTCAGCATCCATCTCAGATAGACTTTCAGTTTCTGAATCCTCATCATTATCAGAACTTGATGAATCTGAATCAGACTTTGTGATGAGAGCCTTTCCTTTTCCTTTCTTTGAGACAGCCACTTTGGGGGATTCCTCCCCAGCCTTAAGAGCAACTGTCCTTGACTTTCTCCCATGTCTCTTGCTTCTTTGATCCATCTCAAGTTCATGAGTTTTGAGCATACCATAAATTTCATCAAGAGTAGTTTCATCAAGAGCATAGTTGTCTCTTATAGTAGTTGCCTTCAAATCCCAACTTTCAGGAAGCTCTAAAAGGAATTTAAGATTGGAATCTTCAAGATCATATTCTTTATCCACCAGTGACAGATCATTCAAGAGTTTGACAAATATGTCATATAAACCAGTTAATGACTCATCAGGTTTTGAGTCAAAGTGCTCATACTCTTGAGTGAGTATAGTCCTCATGTTCTTCTTAATTGCATCAGTTCCCTGGCATCTTGTCTCCATGGCATCCGATATCTCCTTTGCAGACTTGCAGTTGATTACCCTGTTTGACATGACATTATCAATGGCACTATGCATCAAATGTCTTACCTTTGCATCCTTGGCAATAGATGAGATATCTTTAGCTGTATACTCACTTTTCTCCTTTAGTACAGTCTTTACTGGCTGATCTGCAACTACAACAGAGAGCTTGGTTGGATTATGTGGTCCTTCATTAATTCTGTCAAGGTATTCTGGATCTGTAGCTTCCAGAAACATAGCCATCCTCACTTTCCATATGGGATACTCAGAAGGTCTCAGCATGGGAACCCTAATTGTCTCATATCGACTGTGGATTTGAGTCTTTGGAGTTTCTTCAGTTTTGGTGGGCTTGGTTGGAGTTTGTTCCTCTTCTGACATGATTGTTTTGGATCTTTACTGTATGTGTGTTAACAGATAGTCTCTGATACCACTTGTTAGGTCACACACACTGTAGGAGGGGGTTGAATACAGTGTATACTACAATCAAATCGAATTAAGAACATAAGTATGAAACACAGAATAATCTTATTAATAAAAAAGTATTATAATGGAACCGTTCTCTCTCAGTGATGAACAAATATCACGAGAGCTGCTAGGATTACAATGAATAATATTTTCAATAATGATAACACTTCTAGTGTAAACCCTATGTTGTGTTTATATACCACACAGTTACAAGATAATCTCTAATTGATATCGAATATAATTATGTATCCTAAATTATATCAATTAGTTATCTTTTCCTCCAAGTCTTCTATTCTTCATAGAATTCTTCTCCATGCATATCTTTTCTCATTTTAGTCTTGATCTTCTTTCCCTTCAATCAGCCGTCTTCCTTATCCGAAAGTCTTCTTAAGTCCTGATATTATCTCCTGATAAATATCTTCTGATATCTTAAGTTCTGATAACTTAAGTTCTGATATCTTAAGTTCTGACTTCAGCATAAGTACTGATTTCCAGTTAAGTCCTGATTTGTCCTGTTAGTCAAGATCTGAAAAACTAAACACAAATCATTATTAGACATGACATCACAAATATATCTAACAACCTTGTCGACTACCCCTAACTCCCAGACCTCGTTCTCCGGCCAAATGGCCATTAACTCCGGCGAAGCTCAAAGCTTCTCCGGCTGGACAATTTTTACTTCCAATAATACATTCAAGTACAGAAAATCACTCTTCTTGATAAGCCCAACAACATGGTAACCTTAAAATCTACCCAGATTCAATAAAAATAAAACCCCTAAATCTAATCAAGAACATTCATACGTATGGAACCCTAATTTTTCAATTCGAGAATCAAATAACAATTTGAACATGTTATCGAACTCCAAATTAATCATATAATATACCAAAATGACCAGGAAGAAAAGATCTACATGATTCTAGAATCAAATCACATCAAAAACATCAAGAACAAAATTTCATAATTTAATCTTTAAATAATTCAAATTAAAATAATTAAATAAGAAAAATACCTTGATTTCTGCACGAAAATAAATGGTTGGTTCAGAAAGGTATTTTTGAGAGCTTCGATTTGATATATGGCACGCCCGAATCAGAGTTCGATAACGCCTTCGTTCGTGCGATTGATTCTCAAGAACATAACGTTTTTAGGGTTTTTCTCTGTAAATTCTATATTTATACTGATCGATTATGATTATGCGAATAAAATGAAATGATAAAAGGGCTAGATATATTTATAGAATATTGGTTCATGTTGGATCCTTTTGGATTGATAAATTAGTTGATTAGCCGCTAAGTAATTGCAAAAACGATCCGATTTAATACCCGTATTGGATAATTATCCAAACCGGGCTTTTTATAAAACACTTTATACGAAAATAATGTAATAATATCCCGTCTTTTGAGAATACGGGTTTTGTTGATTCACCGAAATGATTATCGTATCGAAAAATCTTGCGCCGGGCCTCGCATGGGTCAAACCGTAATCCGGATCGAAAAAGTCAAAACACGGAAAATGTCCGGAATTACCAGATTAGGTTAGGAAGGAGTTTTTGAAAGAGTTTCGGGTTGTAAAAACGTAAAAACGGTTGACGATTGATGATTCCCGACTTTATAAAATAATTTTGTAATTATTCAGAAAATAATAATAAATTCATAAATCAATATAAAATTATATAATTTTCCAAAATTACTAGAAAAATGCCATAATTATCTATATTTTATTCTGGTTATAATAAAATTAACATACTTATACTTTACCACATATAAGGATCCACATGTCCACACCCATCATCAGATATTTCACCAAAAATCACATAATAATCACATAAAAATCATTTATTGATGAAAATAATTACACGTAATATCCCGGATATTACAATCTTGAATTAGTTTGGGGTCGCATATGCTATATTTGAACTGCTGATAATTGTTTAAGATTAAATAAGTTAGTTTATATTGAAATTTCAGTGTGACGATCAAATTCTCTAACCCGCATTTGGGGGCGTTACATGGAGGCGGTGAAGAACGCTCATGATTCAAATCAACATACTAGTGCTAGTGGCTAAGCCGAACAAATTGTCAAATGACAATTCCAGTGGTAGGGAAGCTTAAAATTAATGGCACTAAGAGCAACTTCAAGAGTCACCTAGCATCATCCTCGTAAAAATTATTATTAACTGAGCTACTAGTGATTTAAGATACAAATATGTGTTCTCATTCCAACAATCCTGCTTAAATTAATCTCTATCTATTTTTAATCTACTTTCTAAACAATACTTGCGTAAATTGAAGTTGAGAAAAGTGATATATGCTAATAAAAAAGAAGAGAGGAGAGGAGAGAGACTCCTAAATATGAGTAGAAAATGTTGGCGCTTAAAATTTGAGTAGCATTTAGGAGCTTGTTAGAGTGAATTTTTGGTACATTCTCTTCAAATTTTGACTTAGAAGTTGATGCAGGAAATATCTTGGAGATGCTCTAATGGTAACAAATTGTCAGATGGCAATGTGGATGCTTTGATTTTTTCGGGTTCAAACTCCTACTCTATTGGTTTACTGGTATGTGATCCTAATAAAAGATAATATTATGGCCTCGTTTGGTTCGCGATTTATAGAATAACATGTTAACTTGTAAGAGCATCTCCAATGGGATGCACTTGTTAGTTATAAAATATAGCTGACAACCAAAAATTTGAAAATATACCTAATAAGTAAAAAAGACACCTCTCCAACGAAAATAGTGTTAGCAAAAATTTTAGATAACTTGAATGAGACATCTATATCAAATCCACGTCATTTCCTTTCAAAATAAATGTATTCTTCGCTATAACGTTGTGTGTGTAGGTATACATGTATATATATTCATAATTTAATAGTTATAATATATATTTATTACTTTTAAATATTATATTTTAATTTTATTTAATGTTAAGTGTAAAATTGTTTTATTATAAAATTACCAAAGAATTCATTGTTTGTTTAAAAAAAAATCATTGTTAACTAAATTTATTAATTACTTTTATAACTTTTAATGTAAATTATGTATTTATAAAAATTACTTATAATTGATAATAGTTAAAATTAATAAATATTTTATAATATATAGGTAATGTTTGTTAACTAGTTTTTCTGATGTTTAGGTTGTTATACTTATATAAAAAAAGTTTTTATTAATTGTATAATTTATTTTTACTTGTATTAAATAAAAAAATAAAAAAAAATATTTATTAGTAATTCATTTACAACCTATTATTTTTTCAAAAGATAGATATAGAATATGAATAAAACCGTTAAAATTTAAAAATAACAATCAATATTATTTTTTCAAATATGACTAAACATTATAGCTAATACTTCTTAGAGATTCAACACATTTTAGATAATATCTATTCTACACTGTTTTAGCTAATGAAAATAGCTACACACCTAGAGATGCTCTTAGAGCATCTGTTAGGTAATGAATACAACACGGGGGGTGAATGTGCTTTAGGAAATTTATAAGTTTTTTGAACAATTTTGGATATGGTGAACAAAGCAATCTAACTTGTAGAGATATAGTGTTTAAACAGAATTGATAAACATGCATATAAACACAGTATCTTCATAACTCACTTAAATTTAAATTAAAATCAAGTATGTCTTGCTACAAATTTCTGGGTTCTTTGTTGATAAAGAACTCGGCTTCTTTCTTTAGAGAGTTACAAAAATTTCTAGATCTGTTTGTTACAATTAAAAGTAAAGGACCAGTGTTTACTTTATAGATTAGTAAACAGTGGTTTACACAACATACAATAGACTGTACTAAACCATACTAAAAGTAATATCTAAAGATTTTTATTTTTGGCTTAGTGTATCTTTGCAAATCGTGCATGTCTGTGACTTTCCTTTATCAGTTAATCTTGACCTTTGATCTTGTACTCTTCAAGCTGCTTTTGTAGACTTTTCAAATCAGAGATTGATTTGTTTGTTGATTGACAATCTTGGATCTTTAACTGGTCTGCATTCTGTACTTGAGGTTTATATTGAGATATCCAGTTTGAACTATAAAGAACTGGCATCTCGATAAGTATAATGGCTTATCGAGATCTCTTAGTTCTCTATAAGTGTTTTGACTTGTCGAGGACTTTAAGTTCTTGAATATGAACTGGACTTGTCGAGATCTCCAAATCTCTGCATGTATAATTGACTTGTCGATATCTCTGAGATCTCTAATGAGAAAATTGACTTTTCGATATCTCCAAACTCCATATCTTCATTTTGGCTTGCCAATATTTCTGAGTTCTCGAATGCAGGAATGACTTGTCGATATCTCCAATCTTCATATCTACATTTAGCTTATCGATATCTCTGAGACAGCTCGATAAGTTATTCTTGACTTCTCGATAAGTCATTCTGGAGTTCTCCAATGACTTCTCTATATGACTTGATCCGTGACTTGTAGATATCTTGACTTAGAATGTTTTTCCCAAAACAGATTTATTCAATTCTAGGCTTCTTCACAATTTCTCTGAGGCATGATCTTTTTGATCTTCTTCCAGAGTTTATTCTTAGGCTTGAGACTGTTTACAGAGAAATACACCATTCTAATATTTGACACTTTTATAAACTCAAGAAATATAATACAGAATATAAATTAAGATTATCATACAACTGATTCTTAGGGATGTCAATTTGACTTAGTCTTGTTATTGTACAGGCATGTCTTGTACAACAGTCTCCCCCAATTTGTGAGAATATTGCTTATCACAAATTTATGCCTGGTAACAAGACTAATCCCAAGTTACAATGAAAAATAAAACATTACATAAAAAATTGACAAAAGTATAGATTTTATACATTGAATGATTATAAGAGTTAGATAGGTACATTTCTTAGACAAATTTCTCATCTCCTGTTTCTTCTCTAATGAGGTCCTTTAACTTTACAAGTACTTCCAGTTCCTCTATGATTGGTGTCCCTCTTAGAGATTCTACAAGTTTGAACTTATCATCTAATGGATAACCATTCAATAAATTAACCCTTATTTTTAAGAATCTGTCAGCCTTGATGTTTAGAAATTGTCCATCCTTTGTAATTTTGCTCATCCCCTTTGCCTTGAGTTCTTCATATTTATGTATATAAATTTCTATCTCCTCAATATACTTTCTTCTCCTTTCCTCTTTTTCAACCATTTCTCTTGATCATCTTTCTCCCCTTACTACCAACCATATAGCCAATACAGACCTCCATGCCTGTGTACCAGTATCCTTATCCTTCAGTAAGCTTATCACCCTTTTTAGTTCTGTGGTTGAAAAGATATCTATTAAGTCTCTGCCAAGTAATGTGTAGGATCCATCTTAATAGTAGATTCTTATTTCTCTTAATGATACAACCCAAACTTTAACCATTTCTTCAGCTAATTGTTGAAAGTGGTCTTCTTCTGAGATGCACCAGTTCAAGGATATAAAATCTTTTTGATTAAAGCAGTTCCGGATGGCCCTCTCAATAACTTGCATTTTCTTTGATTTTCTTCCAACAGATTTATAATGAATTTTGGTTGGTGGCTTAACAGAAGGTAGGTTAGAGACTTTCTTTAAAAAGGTTTGGCTTGAGGTGATTGGTATTTTCAGTGAGGTGTTAGCAGTTTGTTTGTACAGAAATTTGGACTTAGAGGTTTGAGGTGGTATAGTATTTGAGTTTGTTGGCTTAGAGTATTGATCTTGATTGATTTGGATTTGTAGGGTTTGCTTTTGTGGTTCTGAGCCATCTTCCTTCTTCTTCTTTCTCATATCTTCTCCTATTTTCCTATCATCTCCCTTCTTCTCATCCAGCTTCTTTTCTTTGCTACCGGTTGCTCTAGAATTTTGACTTGGATTTGAGCCAGAAGGTGGTTGATCATCTTGCTTTTGTTCATCATCATCCTTTAAGTTATAATCTGAAGTTAGAAACATGATCTCTGCATTTTAAAGATATCTCCCCAAGATTCTGATCATTTCCTCATCTTCAGGTTTCTTGTTTATCTTGGTCTTGAGATCAATTTCAAGGATCATTACCAATCTCACATTATTTCTTACACAATTCTTTGGAACTGTGAATAATCTGTATTTTCTAGATTGTGAACAGATGTAGGCAATCCCTTTGCTTGGATAAAGATAGGCTTCAGGAAAAGCAGCTATCTGAGAATTTTTGAGTTCCTTTAGCAGTTGGGTGTCCTCTGGAATCACTGTATGTACTTTATCAATCACTACATCCAGCTCAAATGCTTTCAATTTTTGAAGATTGAAGAGAGACACCTGTAGACATCTGTCCAGGCCATAGTCATTCACATTTTCCATAATCCTTTTCTCCAGAAAATTATCAATTTTGACAATCACCACTTTGACAAAGTTGATGTTATTTGACCAATGCTCTTTTGTAGGTTACATAGTTGTTGTGAAGAGACGCTCTTAAGACTGACAAAAGTTCATTAAATTCTTGATCTTGATAAGTCCCTTTTGCAGCTTTTGGAAGCCCATCTTTCCCAACATCTTTGGATAATTGAGCTTTTGAAGAGCTTTGACCAACTGTCAATTTGCTAGGCTCCTTTGATTTACCAGCATCCTTAGATTGTTGAATCCTAACTTCTATCTCCCCCTTAATCTTGTTGACAAGCATGAGTATGGGAGTTGGTATTTCTGGCCTCACAGCTTCAGGAAGTGCAGGAAATGGAATGTTGAGCTTGCCCATGATTGCTCACAAAGCCACAGAATTCTGCATTTGTAAATGCTTGTGAGAGTCCACCGGGGTCTAGATATCATCATGTTGACTCTGCACCAGAGAGGTGAGAGCTTGCACTTGAGCTGTGAGTGAATTATTTGAAGACTACATAGTTGAAACTTGTTGTTGGAGAGCTTAAATCTGTAAGTTTGTTGATGTAGAGATTGGTTGTTAAGATATTGAAGAAAGAGAGGTACCAAAGGTGTCTTGCACAGCCTATTTGATACCCTCCATGAGAAGTGCAGAAGGCTCATATCTACTTTGGTGGAGCTGATTCAACTTGAGTTTTGTATCATTGGAATTTACAATATGTTGTTGAACCACTTCATGCAAAGCTATGAAAGATTTTCTGAGATTTTTGACATCTTTTTCTACAGAAGTCAGATCAAATCTTGCCATTTGGTTAGCAAAATGTTGGAATTTTGAAGTGATCTTGACTTGAGAAGGAATAATCTCATCCATTTTCTCTCTTACCGGCTTTCTAATCTTGTCTTGATGATCAGTCAATTTTAATTCTAGAGCTTTACCAAATAGGTGAAAAGCCTTCAGCTTAGCTTTGTAAACTTCATTGACTGCATCATAGACCAAATAGGTGAAAAGCCTTCAGCTGAGCCTTCATTTTGATTTCTCATGTCTGAAGTGAGAAGGTGTTGTGAGATGTTAGCAAGACCAGAGATTTAATCAACAAGAAGATCATCCACAGTGCTTGATTGAGGCTGAGCATTCTGCAGCCAATGTTAAATAGGGTGAGATGTTTGTTGTAAAGAATTTGAAGTTGATGGAAGTGCATCATTAGAACCACATGTGACAGATGTCACAGTTTGACTCACATCCTGAGCTGTGGTTATGACAGTTTGTTGTTGTACATTTATGGTGGGAACCTCCATTTGAATTGGAGGGGAGTTAGCTAGGATACTGTCATGTACTCTAGCCTCAAACCCTTGTGTTTCTTTCAAAATACTGTCACTTGAAAGTGTTGTACTTGCCTCCCCCATAGCAGGATCATTGGCAATTGTACTCCTAGCTCCAATTGTTAGTGCAATTTCATCTAGGGTTTTGAGGGGAGTTGTTCCCCCAATAGGAACCTCCAACTGAATTGGAGAGGATTTAGATATCTCCCCCTCAGGAGTACTACCCTCAAACCTTATAACCTGTGAAGGTTGATTTGCACATGAAGGTGCATTTGTATCTATCACAAGGTCTTCGGCAAAAACTAATGAAAACTCTGTGTTTGTATTGGTGTCATCAAGGTCTACCCCATCATGTAGCCTCTCACCAACTAATTATAGTTCCTGGGTGGTGAGCACAGTTTCTTGAACTATGTCACTTGATGTTGGCAACTCTTGAGAACCAGATTCAAGAGTTTCATTGTAGGAAGAAGAAATTTTAGAAATAAGATTTTGAATGTCATAATTGAGTTTTAGAAGTCCCACCTGAATGAGTGAGGGAGCTTCAAGTGATGTGCTCTCCTTGTGTGTTCCATCTTTATTTTTCCTTCCATATACTTGAATATGTTCAAGTGTCTGTGTAGACTCTATACAGGGTGCACTACGGAGAGTGCTCTTTTCAATAGAGACACCCTGTTGAGAGGATGCCCCTAGAGTCTGTTTTTGTCCATGATTTATAACTACATCCTTTTGGGAGGATGCAGAGGTGGCTTGAGTGGTCAACTCAGTTTGTGTTACCTTCTTTGGTTTTCTGACCAAGGGTGACTCTTTTTCTGTTGTATCTTCACCACTCTTAGGAACTATAGCTAATGGTGCATGTTTTCTCTTCTTTTTACTCACTTCACCCTTTTGAGAGGATGAAGTGGTTGGTTTCCTAGCTTCTAATGGTAAAGAATAAGGGGTCTCAGTATTGGAAGGTCCCTGTTGGTGTTCCTGTGTTTATACTTCCACAGGTTCAGGAACCATTACTGCATTAGATTCAACATTTGACCTCATGTCATGCATGGGATAAGGGTAAGTCTTAAATCTCTCAAACATGAATGGAGTAAGTTTGAGACTTACAGTTACCTTGTTCTTTGTAGTAAGTGAGCCAAATATAATTTTGGACACTTACTTATAATTTCCTATTTGTCCTATCTATACCATTAAGTAAATGAATGTTTGTAAGTTTATTAATTAAAGTAGACATGATAAACCTAGGGAAAAATATTTCCTTACTTCTTCTAGCTAGGGGCATAGTGAGCCTGGTGCCAATTTCTTCCAGGATCAATAGACCAGCATTCAAGTGTATGTTGTGGGCTATTGAGAACATCATCTTCTACACCACACTTGATATGTTGTCATATCCTGTCTTTTTGCAGGTGAAGGCCCTCACAATAGAATCAAACAAGAAAGACCATTCATTCTTTAGGTTTGTTATGTTCAGACTTGCTAGGTTGATTCTTCCACCATAATTGATAAGTCCATGAACTCATCTAGCTCATCCTGTGTTGGAACCTCCACCAAATTTTTAGTTGGAAGACCCAAAGCTTGATTAACATCTTTCTTATTGAACTTCACCTGTTGGCCTCCAATAGAGCAGTTCACCACTATAGATGTTGAATTGTCATTCACAACTGTCCTTACTACAGCTGTTTTATCCAAGTACATGATTGTTTAAATTGAAGCACTTTCAGTTTATCTACTTATCTTTAAAGATATATGTTTAGGATGTTTTGTCATCATCAAGTATCTCTTAATTTATGGCTACAATTCCAGTAGACATAAATTGGGGGAGATTGTTGTGAATATGTTGAGTACTTGATGATTACCTAAACAAAACATCTAAGTAGATTTTACTTAGTGAAATAATGTAGCACTCGACGGATAAGAATTATAGTCCCGACGGATAACTCATTATAGTCCCGACGGATGATTAACTTATTATCCATCGAGTGAGTAGCTTATGTAATAAGTTTGTAGCACAGTGTTGTATGCACCTTTGTATAGAATCTGTAGTGTCATATAAGTCATGTTGACTTTAACTAGATATGCTGAATAGGTTGATTAACTGTACATAAGCAATGTCTTGTAATTCTGTATAAGTGAAATGAAGTCAAGTGCCAAAATAGCTACCAACGGATGATTAACAAAGCTTCCACGGATGACCAAAATAGCTATCAACGGATGTTTAACATAGCAGTCGACGGATGATCAATTAAGTCATCAACGGATGATCTGAAAGTCGACAGTGAAAGGAATATGTCCTAAGTCCAATCATGTATGAGGATTTAGGAATAACTTTTATGTAATCTGTTTTGATTTCATTGATATTAATAAAAGACTTGTTTTATTTTTATTACGGGCTCTATCTATTTAAGTGTTTAAATAAGATATACCATAGTTTAGAGTAAAGCTTTTTATGGATTATGATGAGATCGTAATAGTGAGACCTAAAAGATGATAACTCTAAACTTAAATAGTTCCTGGTCGTAGGATTGCTAACTGGTAATTAATAATCCGCAGAGATCGGTACATACTATGCTTGCTTCATTATGAAGGATGTCTGTTCTCATAGACATTTGTGTGGTGACACTATAGCTAGTATGTAGGTGCTTATTATAGAATAAGTTCACTGAACATGACTCGCACAGCTGAACAACTGATGGAGTTCACTCACGTGTCAGCAGTTGTTCATATAGTGATAGTTGTACAAGTATCCTTTTACTTGAGGTCATCATAGTCATCTTGTGTACACTAAACTATGCTTTGGTTTAGTTCTTAGTCTCCAGGGACAATTATTAGGGCCCTACTGGGTATAGGAATTTGTACACGAAGATAGTGTATGATCAATAAAGGATCTACCCCTTCCAGTGAAGGAAGCGAATGTTCAAGGCTGATCCACTTATGCTAGTTCAGGAATCTCTGGCCAGAGTGAATGAAATTAGAAAGGAGTTTCTAATTTGCATAGAACTACGCATAGTAAATGGTAAGCAAGTGATTAAATTAGATAGGCTTGACACGAGATCCATGCCTTGTATTTAATCGGGACATTGTAGGGTAGAAGGAGTTTATTGTACGGTAACTATTCACTGAATAGGTTCTTTGTATTCTAAGCAGTGAATTCATATTATCCGGATAGTCGCGATATGCTGAGAAGTATCCCTCACGATGTAGAATAAATGTGATTAATTATTTAATCATATTTAATAAATTAGAGAATTTATATAAATAATGATAAAATAGTTTTATTATTATTTATTTCTACTACCGGCTTAATATTGAACCTACAGGGTCACACCATAAAAGGAGAATGATTTAATGGTGGAGGAATTAATTAATAATGGCTGATAATTATTTATTTATGAAATAAATAATTAATTGGCAAATTTAATAATTGATTAAATTAGATTTAATTGATTATAAATTAATTAAGAAAAGTTCTTAATATTATTAATTAAAGGATTTAATTTTTGGAAATTAAATCAAGAGAGAAAATTATTTCTAAAGTGTTTAGAAAAAGGATTAATAATTAAAAGGTGTTTTAATTATTAATGAGAATAATAAATGGGATAATAATAATAATTTTTATAGGAAAATTTCAGCTGAAAATTTTGCCTATAAATATAATATTATAAACCCTATTTTGATTTGAACCCCAAAACCCAAAAAGTTTGGAAAATCCAATTCTCTCCACCTCCTTCCTCCTCCTTAACATCGTTTTCTTGGTGGATACCGGTGAAGTGCTTCACACTTGAGGAGCAACTGCTAAGGATCTCTGATCGTTGTCTCCGAATTATTAATTAAAGGTTAGAGTCGATCCCTCGAATTTTTTACCACGATTTATATGTTTTTATTTGGATATTATATGTGCGAAAGTGTTTTGCCATTCCCCCGCTGCATTTAAAATCCAACAATGGTATTAGAGCATAGGTTGTATGCATATAGATTTGTGGTAAAAATTTCAGAATTTTATGTGCTTGTATGAATTAGTTATGATTTTTACAAGTTATATCATGGATTAATTTATCCTGATGAGAAATCGTTTCTCAGAATAATTTTGAATGTTTATCTGGGTTCTACAAGTGTTGTAGATCGTCTGGGTATTTTTTTCATAATTTTATGATGTATAGATTTTTTATTATGAATTTTTGAAGTTCTTACAATTAAATTCGTAATTTAATAAGTATAAATATATGTATATATAGTATATATATATATGTTTGTATTATGCATCTGCATATGTCTGTGTTGTATGCTGTTGTCTGTTGATTGCTGTTGCACGGAGAAAAAGCAGAGAATGTCAGTACGGCGGCACAACAACCGAGGAGGAAAGCGGCGGCTGCTGCAAAAGAAAAAAAAATGGGTGTCGCGCATTCCGGGAATGCGTTACACCCTCTGGCGCATTCTTGGAATTCGTTACACCTTTTAATTGGTTAAAAGGGCTGTAACGCATCACCGGAATGCGTTACAGTACTTGTAACGCGTTCCTGTAATGCGTTACAGCCCGACTATCCATATTAAAATTGATTTTGTGGGAGTTTCGTAACTCCGTTTTGGGCGTGGAATATACCGTTGGATTCGTTTTTCCGAGACGTATCTAATGGAGTGATCAATTTTAGTTTATATAAAAGTTTTGAACTGTTTATATTTCCGAAAGTGTTTTAAAGCTGTTTTAACTGTTTTTAATTGCTTTTAAATGCTTCATGTGATACATAGAGATGTATAATGCTTAGACTAATGTGCTGGATGATATAACATGCCTACCTTGATGTTTATTCATGTTTATATATGTGATATATGCTTAGTTTATCATGCGATGATAGATTTAGGTGAACTTAAATGAACATAAGGCGTTTGTTAGACAACCTAGTATAGTGAAATTGTTTCATAACCTTAAGAATAATATTATGAATACAATCATGAGATTCTTGTGTTTATGAAACACGTAATTGAATATGAATTTTCGATATGAGAGAAAGGATGATTCTGTCAACAACAGATTTTTATCTGTAAGAAAGGGTTATTAAGTGACGCCTCTTAACAATGATCCACCCGATCTGGGAATCATCTGATTATTGATTATTGATTTGAAATATTTAATTTAAAAGGAAGAATCTCTTTATAATATGATTATGATTGTAACGTAATATAATCCCTCTAAAATTAAATAATATCAAGTAGTAATTGGCCAATGACACAACGGGCTTGTGTCGGTCATAGCCTTCCAACATGATAGAAAAGTAGTTCTTATTTTTGAATCATTGTCGGTTCGTGCTACAGCCGAGGGCTTTGATTTCGAAGTAAGAAATGCTTGTCTATTACATAGAGATGTGTACATTGAATAAGAATCTAAAGGTCGGTACGTGCCACAGCCGTGGGCCTTTGGGGACTGATTCAATTGTACCGAATGTTGGGTTAGACTTGACTTAGAATATTGAGTTTGTCGTGCCACAGCCGAGACTCAATTATTCAAGAAGCTAAAGTTTGATTAGGGAATAACATAAGATGTAATTGACAAGAGTTGTCTGCCTATTGAACATTACATGGCGGTTCGTGCTACAGCCGGGGTTGTGTAATCGAATGTAGGATCCCTATTCCCACTAGCATTATGAATGCTTAATTTTTCACGTAGGGGGTTGAATAAATTAGGTAAACTAGTGGGAGCCACTTATGAATAAAGACCCGATTCATGTAGTGTTCTAAAATGAAATCGAATATTTGCTAAGTGTTTTTATGTATTTATCATTTACAGATTTACAATATACATTATGTTTTCTGCACTATCTCTCAGGAGCATACTAGATGCTCACAAATTGACTGGTCCTAATTATGCTGACTGGCTTCGAAACTTGAGAATTGTTCTCAGGATTGAGAAGCTGGAATACGTGATTAACTCACCTAAGCCTACTGAACCTGCTAGTGATGCACATAATGATGAACATGTTGTGTATCGTAAGTGGATAGATGATGCAAATGTTGCTTAATGCATCATGCTAGCTTCCATGAACATTGAGCTACAGAAGCAACATGAGCATATGGATGCTCACACTATCCTCATGCATCTACAAGAGTTGTATGATGTGGCAGGGAGGACAGCTCGATATGAGATATCGAAGGAGTTGTTCGGTTGTAGGATGTCTGAGGGATCATCTGTGAATGACCATGTACTTAAGATGATCAGTTTGATTGAACGTCTTGGACAACTTGGTTTTGTCATGGATGGGGAACTGAGCCAAGACTTGGTCTTGCAATCGCTTCCGAGTTCATTCTCGCGGTTTGTTGTGAACTTTCACATGAATAAGTTGGATGTCAGCCTGCCTGAACTCCACAACATGTTGAAGACTGCGGAATCGAATTTTCCCCCTAAGAAGAGTTTTGTTCTTCTAATTGGTGAAGGTTCCAATCCTAAGAAAAGAAAGAGGAACTCTTCCAAGAAGAAGAAAGTAGGTGAGAAAACGCCAGTTCCACCAAAAGCTGAAGACCCCAAGAGCAAAGTTGTTTGCTTTCACTGTAACAAGGTGGGGCACTGGAAGAGGAACTGCAAGGTTTACCTTGCAGAATTAAAGAAGAAGAAGGGTAGTGAGACTACCGCTTCTGATTCAGGTATGTTCATAATAGAAGTGAATATGTCATTAAATCAAATTTCTACTTGGGTATTAGATACCGCCTGTGGTTCTCATATCTGCAATTTGTTGCAGGGACCAAGGAGAAGTAGGATTCTTGAGGAAGAGGAGGTGATTCTACTGATGGGAAATGGAGCAAGAGTTGCTGCTGAAGATGTAGAATCATTTCATTTACATATGCCTACGGGCAAGACTATTGTTTTAAATAATTGTTATTTTGTTCCCTCGATTGTGAGGAATATTATTCCCATGTTAGACTTGGCTGGATTTTCATTTATTATTGAGAATAATAAATGTTCTATTCTTAGAGATAATATTCTTTATGGACGTGGTACTTTAAATAATGGTCTGTATAAATGTGACATAATTTACTTCAGATTGAACAAACTAATAAAAGAAAAGGGATGATGAAAATCTCACTTCATTGTGGTACTGCAGTCTCCATTTAGTAGACATGGAGAGAGGGCTGCAAATTTGCTAGGAATGGTACACAGATGTATGTGGACCAATGTCTAAGCAAGCCATGGGTGGATTTTCATACTTCATTACTTTCATAGATGATAGATCTAGATTCGGATATGTATTTGATGAAACACAAGTCTGAAGCCTTTGAAAAGTTCAAAGAGTATAAGTATGAAGTGGAGAAACAAACCAAATATAGTATTATAATTCTTCGATTAGATCGAGGTGGTGAATACTTTAATGGAGTGTTTCTAGATTATCTCAAAGTAAATGGTATAGTCTCCCAGTGGACTCCTCCAGATTGGTATCTGAAAGGAGAAATCGAACTTTGTTAGACATAGTTCGGTCCATGATGAGCTATGCAAATCTTCCAGTATTCCTATGGGGTTATGCATTGGAAACCTCAGCATATTTACTGAATAAGGTGCCTTCCAAAATCTGTTCCTCAAACTTCGTATGAGATATGGAAAGAAAGGAAACCGAGTCTTAAACACGTTAAGATTTGGGGATGTCCAGCTTATGTCAAGAAAGTTGACCAGATAAGCTGGAATATCGATCCGTAAAATGTAGTTTTGTGGGATATCCTAAAGAGACTTTAGGGTATTACTTTTGCACCGATCATCGGGTGTTTGTCTCCAGACATGCTACCTTCTTGGAAAAGGAGTTTATCCTTGAAGGAAACAGTGGGAGCAAAATTGAACTTGATGAAGTTCAAGAAGCACAAACTACTACAGATCGAGTGGAAAAACACCTGTTCTGACTGAACAACCTTTTGTGGAACAGCCCATTCATAGATCAGGGAGAGTGTCTCGCCAACCTGAGAGGTATTATGGCCTTGTCATTGAGAATGACAATGAGTTGTCGATCATTGATGATGACGACCCTGTAACCTATAATGAGGCTATGAGTAGTGTTGACTCAGAGAAATGGCATAGTGCCATGAAATCCGGAATGAAATCTATGTATACGGGATACAAAAGAATGTGATTAGAGCAGATGGCCAGGTGGAGACCTTTAAAGCCAGGCTTGTGGCAAAAGAATTCAAACAAAGGCAATGGATTGACTTTGATGAAACCTTTTACCTGTAGCCCTGTTATAATCAGTTCGGATTTTGCTTGCGATTGCTGCTTACTACGACTATGAGATCTGGCAAATAGTCAGATGGTTTTCTTTCCAAGAGAAATGAAAACCTAGTGTGTAAGATGCTGCGAACCATATGTGGTTTAAAGCAAGCTTCTCGAAAGATGGAACATTCGTTTTGATGAAACAATCAAAGAGTTTGATTTTATCAAAAACTAAGATGAACCATGCGTCAACAAAAGGGTTAGTGGGAGCGCGGTAACATTTCTTATATTGTATTGAATTAGAGTTGACACACATAACAACATAGCAGACCCACTCACAAAGCTACTTTATGAAAGTCACTTTGATCATCATAAAGACAAGATGGGTATTAGATACCAGAGTGATTGGCTTTAGTACAAGTGGGAGATTGAAAGCAATATGTCCTAAGTCCAATCATGTATGAGGATTTAGGAATAACTTTTATGTAATCTATTTTGATTTCATTGATATTAATAAAAGACTTGTTTTGTTTTTATTACGGGCTCTATCTATTTAAGTGTTTAAATAAGATATACCATAGTTTAGAGTAAAGCTTTTTATGGATTGTGATGAGATCATAATAGTGAGACCTAAAAGATGATAACTCTAAACTTAAATAGTTCCTGGTCGTAGGATTACTAACTGGTAATTAATAATCCACAGAGATCGGTACATACCATGTTTGCTTCATTATGAAGGATGTCTGTTCTCATAGATATTTGTGTGGTGACACTATAGCTAGTATGTAGGTGCTTATTATAGAATAAGTTCACTGAACATGACTCGCACAGCTGAACAACTGATGGAGTTCACTCACGTGTCAGCAGTTGTTCACATAGTGATAGTTGTATAAGTATCCTTACACTTGAGGTCATCATAGTCATCTTATGTACACTAAACTATGCTTTGGTTTAGTTCTTAGTCTCCAGGGACAATTATTAGGGCTCTACTGGGTATAGGAATTTGTACACGAAGATAGTGTATGATCAATAAAGGATCTACCCCTTCTAGTGAAGGAAGCGAATGTTCAAGGCTGATCCACTTATGCTAGTTCAGGAATCTCTGGCCAGAGTTAATGAAATTAGAAAGGAGTTTCTAATTTGCATAGAACTACGCATAGTAAATGGTAAGCAAATGATTAAATTAGATAGGCTTGACACGAAATCCATGCCTTGTATTTAATCGGGACATTGTAGGGTACAAGGAGTTTATTGTACGGTAACTATTCACTGAATAGGTTCTTGGTATTCTAAGCAGTGAATTCATATTATCCGGATAGTCGCGATATGCTGAGAAGTATCCCTCACGATGTAGAATAAATGTGATTAATTAATTAATCATATTTAATAAATTAGAGAATTTATATAAATAATGATAAAATAGTTTTATTATTATTTATTTCTACTACCGGCTTAATATTGAACCTACAGGGTCACACCATAAAAAGAGAATGATTTAATGGTGGAGGAATTAATTAATAATGGCTGATAATTATTTATTTATGAAATAAATAATTAATTGGAAAATTTAATAATTGATTAAATTAGATTTAATTGATTATAAATTAATTAAGAAAATTTCTTAATATTATTAATTAAAGGATTTAATTTTTGGAAATTAAATCAAGAGAGAAAATTATTTCTAAAGTGTTTGGAAAAAGGATTAATAATTAAAAGGTGTTTTAATTATTAATGAGAATAATAAATGGGATAATAATAGTAATATTTATGGGAAAATTTCAGCTGAAAATTTTGCCTATAAATATAATATTATAAACCCTATTTTGATTTGAACCCCAAAACCCAAAAACTTTGGAAAACCCAATTCTCTCCACCTCCTTCCTCCTCCTTAATATCGTTTTCTTGGTGGATACCGGTGGAGTGCTTCACACTTGAGGAGTAACTGCGAAGGATCTCTGATCGTTGTCTCCGAATTATTAATTAAAGGTTAGATTCGATCCCTCGAATTTTTTACCACGATTTATATGCTTTTATTTGGATTTTATATGTGCGAAAGTGTTTTGCCATGCCCCTGCTGCATTTAAAATCCAACAGACAGATGATCAAGATTCAAATATCAGTTGAACAGTGAAAGTTGACACACAGCCGTTGAGTTGGATACAAGTACACTGTGGAAGCTCATTAACTGGGTAATAGAGGACGAAAAGCAGCAAAGATCAAGACTGTTAGATTTTATATTTGTTCAGTTTTTTTGACTTTGTAATCTTGGTATTATATAAACCAAGAGAGTAGCAAATAAAAAAATAACTGTGAGAGCTAAGAAACAACAACAGAGAAATCTTTGTAATCACTATCTTTAGCATTGTCTGTGTTCTTAGCAGTTCTATTTGTGTAAGCAGCTGTAAACATTTCTGCACACAGAGTCCTCTCGATATATTAAGGGACTAACAATTGGTATCAGAGCAGGCTCTTAATCAACAAAGAGTTTAAAGATCAAAACAATTCAGCAAGATGAACAAGAAAGATGTTGGAGTCAAGATTCCTTTTCTTGATAAAGGCAATTACCATCATTGGAAGGTAAAGATGCATCTTCATATGCTTTCTCAAGATGAGGCCTATGTGGACTGCATAGAAAGAGGCCCTCATGTTCCAATGAGAGCTGCAACAGGAAATAAACCATCTGTTCCAAAGCCAAGGCATGAATGGTCTGATCCTGATATTGAACAAGTCAGGAAAGATAAAAAGGTCATGAACATTCTGTTCAATGGTGTTGATGCAGACATGTTTGATAACATCATCAACTGCAAGACTGCCAAGGAAGTTTGGGACACAATACAGATAATCTGTGATGGTACTGAGCAAGTAAGAGAAAATAAAATGCAGCTCCTGATTCAGCAGTATGAGCATTTTTATAATGAAGAAAGTGAGTCACTCACTGACATTTTTAGTAGATTCCAAAAGCTACTAAATGCTCTTAAATTGCATGGAAGAGTCTATCAGACTAAAGACTCCAATCTGAAATTTCTCAGATCTCTTCCTAAGGAATGGAAACCAATGACAGTCTCATTGAGAAACTCACAAGATTATAAGGAGTTTACTTTGGAGAGACTGTATGGCATTCTGAAGACCTATGAGCTTGAGATAGAGCAGGATGAAAGAATGGAGAGAGGAAAGAAGAAAGGAGGATCCATTGCACTAGTGGCTGAACTAGAAAAGAAGAAGGAAGTGAAGATGGAAGCTGTAGAATCAACTTTAAAGGCCTGTGAAAGCAAGGGTAAAGGGCTAACTGCAGAAAGTGAAGATTCATTGAGCCAAGATGACATGGAGGACATTGATGAGCACCTAGCATTCCTTTCAAGAAGATTTGCCAAGCTCAAGTTCAAGAAGAACTTTGGAGCTGCCAAGCCAAATAGAAACATGGTGGAAAAATCAAAATTCAAGTGTTTCAAATGTGGCTTGGAAGGGCATTTTGTAAATGAGTGTAGAAAGTCAGATTCCAGTAAGAAAAGATTTGAGTCTGTGGATTATAAGCAAAAATACTTTGATCTACTCAAACAAAAGGAAAGGGCTTTTATTACACAAGAGAATGACTGGGCAGCTGATGGTTTGGATGAAGATGAGGATGTCAGCTATGTCAATCTAGCCCTTATGGCCATGTCTGATGAAACAGAGACAAGTTCCTCAAGTAATCAGGTAATCACTACAAACCTTGCACATTTATCTAAAGCTGAGTGTAATGATGCAATAAATGACATGTCTACAGAATTGTATCATTTGCGTGTTACACTTAAGTCCCTCACTAAAGAAAATGCTAAAATCAAAGAAAACAACTTGTTTTTGAGTGAGAGGAATAATGTGCTTGAGTCTCAGTTTGTTGAGTTTGAGAAACTAAAAATTGAGTGTAGAATTGCCAAGGAGGAATTAACTGAGTCCTTGAAAAAGGAAGAAATTTAAAGAAGCAGCTCGATCGTGACCAGGAGGTGATTAAAGCATGGAAAACATCCAGAGATGTTCATGCTCAAATCACCAAGGTTCAAGGAATTGAGTCTTTTTGTGATGAAGCCTGGAAAAAGAATAAGGAGAAACTAGAACCTATTTTGGTAGATGGATTGCTGACAGATGTAGACTCGACGGATGATGAGATCTATCCGTCGGATAACAAAAAGTGTTATCTGTCGAATGATAAAAATCCTCATTCGTCGGCTGTGAGCAAACCCATTAGCAAAGCCAAATTAACCAAGCTAAATGAAAAGTATGGGTTTGTTTCCAAGAACTTTGTTTCAGGAGAGTCAAGTCAAGCCAAGAAAGGGAAGAAGGCTAATGTTGGTCACATGAGTGTCAAACAGTTAAGTGACAGACTTGAGAAGATAGAGGTAAAAACAGAGACTAAAAGGAAAAACAATAGGAATGGTAAAGTAGGGATTAACAAGCATAATAACTACACACCTGACAAATATGCTCCTAGAAAAATCTGTGTCAAATGTGGTAGTGTAAATCATTTGTCTGTTAATTGCAAATCTGCCATGCCTACTCCCATTTCTGTTCAGCTTCAATTCTCTAACATGAATGCCATGCCTCCCATGCCTGTTAATGCTATGCCTACACAGAACATGAATGCACAGTTTGCTAATATACCATTTGCACCTAATCCATATTATGCTGCATACAATATGCCTCAAATGCCATTTAGCATGCCTTACTGGAATAACATGTTTGCACCAAGCATGCCATTTCCTGTTAGCCATAACATGCATGATAATTCTGTTGCATCTAGTGGTTTCAAAGGCCCAACCCAAATGACTAAGGAAGAATCTGAAATTCCTAAGTCAAATGAGTTAAGACCTAAGAAACAGAAGAAGAAAGCTAACAAGGCAGGACCCAAGGAAACTTGGGTACCAAAATCAACTTGATTTGATTTTGATGTGTGCAGGGAAATAGAAGGAATCTTTGGTACTTGGATAGTGGTTGTTCAAGACACATGACTGGTGATTCTACCCTGCTCACAGAGTTTGAAGAGAGAGCTGGCCCAAGTATCACTTTTGGAGATGACAGCAAAGGTTATACTGTGGGATATGGCTTGATTTCGAAGGACAATGTCATCATTGAAGAGGTTGCCTTAGTGGATGGTCTCAAACACAATCTGTTGAGTATCAGCCAGCTTTGTGATAAAGGCAACTCAGTAACCTTCAACAAAGAAACCTGTGATGTGATTAATAATCTAAACAACAAAGTGGTTCTCACTGGTGTGAGAAGAGGAAATGTGTATCTTGCTGACTTCAACTCAACTAAAGCAGAATCTGTAACTTGTCTTCTCAGTAAAGCAAGTCAAGATGAAAGTTGGCTATGGCACAAGAAACTATCTCATTTGAACTTCAAGACCATGAATGAGATGGTAAAGAAAGAGCTAGTTAGAGGCATTCCTATGGTGGAGTTTACAAAGGATGGACTGTGTGATGCCTGCCAAAAAGGGAAGCAGATTAAAGCATCATTCAGGAAGAAACTTGATTCAGCAATTGAAGAGCCTCTACAACTGCTTCACATGGATTTGTTTGGACCAGTCAATATATTATCAATCTCAAAGAAAAGATTTTGCCTAGTAATTGTAGATGATTTCTCAAAGTTCTCTTGGACCTATTTCCTAAAGTCCAAAGATGAGGCTAGTGAAATCATCATCAATCACATAAGGCAAGTTAACAATCATCCTGATTTCAAAATTAGAAGAATCAGGAGTGATAATGGAACTGAGTTCAAGAACTATGTCATGAGAGAATTTTGTGAGGAAAATGGAATCTTGCATGAGTTTTCAGCAGCAAGGACTCCACAACAGAATGGAGTAGTGGAAAGAAAGAATAGATCTCTTATTGAAGCTCCAAGGACAATGCTTGAAGAATCAAAACTACCAACATACTTCTGGGCTGAAGCTGTAAACACTGCATGCTACACTCAGAACATCTCTCTGATTAATCAAGCAAGATGCATGACACCTTATCAATTGTTCAAGAACAAGAAGCCAACTCTGAACTTTCTTCATGTCTTTGGCTGTAAATGCTATATTCTGAGAAATCAAACTGATCAAAATGGGAAGTTTGATGCTAAAGCAGATGAAGGAATTTTTGTTGGATATGCTGTTGGTAAAGCATATAGAGTCTACAATCTAAGAACCAACATTGTTGTTGAATCTATACATGTTGTATTTGATGATAAAAATATTGAAGGACTAAAAGATGGAGATTACCATGAGAGCCTCAAATTCGACAATGTTGAGATGGTCAGTGATGAAAGTGATGATGAGAGTGATCAAGAAACAGTGTCTAAGGATAATGCAGACAAATCTACCACAAATGAAGCACAAAACTCAACATCCGTCGAGTTACATAAAGCTTCATCCGTCGGAAGGCAATCTGTATTATCCGTCGGAAGACAACCTGCCTCATCCGTCGGTACTCAAAATTCACCCGTCGGTACTCAAAATTCACCATCCGTCGGGTTATCAAAAGGAGCAGGAAGTCAAGGCAGATTACCCATAGAAAGCACCCCAATCTCAAATCAAAGATCCACAAACTCAGGGGGAGTTTCTAGCAATCAAAACTCAATCACACATCAAGATAACATTGAGGTCTCTTCATCTAGGGCTAATCTACCTCAACCAAGAAAATGGACAAAAGATCACCCCTTTGAACTGATTATTGGTGATGTTTCTTCCAGAGTTCAAACCAGGAGAGCAACTCAAGAAGAATGTCTATATAACAGCTTCCTGTCTAAGGAAGAACCAAAGAAGGTAGAAGAAGCCTTGTTAGATCCTGATTGGATTGTAGCTATACAGGAGGAGCTAAACCAATTTGAAAGGAATAAAGTATGAAAGCTGGTACCCAAGCCTACAGGAAAGAATCCAATAGACACCAAATGGGTATTCAGAAACAAGATGGATGAAAATGGCATAGTAGTAAGGAACAAAGCAAGATTGGTTGCTAAAGGCTATTGTCAGCAAGAAGGAATAGATTATGATGAAACATTTGCTCCTGTTGCAAGACTTGAAGCCATCAGAATCTTCTTAGCCTATGCAGCCCATGCCAATTTCAAGGTCTATCAAATGGATGTCAAAAGTGCCTTTCTCAATGGAGATTTGGAGGAAGAAGTGTATGTAAGTCAACCTCCTGGCTTTGAAGATCCAAATTTCCCAGAGTATGTCTATTATCTACTGAAAGCACTTTATGGACTGAAGCAAGCACCTAGAGCCTGGTATGACACTTTATCAAAGTTCCTTTTGGAAAATCACTTCACAAGAGGTACTGTAGATAAAACTTTATTTTTCAGAAATGTGAATGGCTCTAGCATACTTGTTCAAATTTATGTAGATGATATTATTTTTGGCTCTACAGATGAGAAACTTTGTAAAAAGTTTGCCAAACTGATGCAAAGCAAGTATGAAATGAGTATGATGGGAGAACTAACTTACTTTCTTGGTTTACAAGTTAAGCAAGTTAGTGATGGAATATTCATTAGTCAAACTAAATATATTTTTGATCTTTTAAAGAAGTTTGATCTAATGGATTGCACATCTGCAAAAACTCTCATGGCCACTGCAACTAAGCTTGAACTAAACACTACTGAAAAGTCTGTGGATATTTCAAGTTATAGAGGCATGGTTAGCTCACTTATGTACTTAACAGCTAGTAGGCCAGATATAATGTTTGCTACATGTTTGTGTGCTATATTTCAGGCTGATCCTAGAGAGTCTCATTTGATAGCTATTAAGAGAATTTTCAGATATTTCTAAGGAACACCAAACCTTGGCATTTGGTATCCTAGAGATTCTGGTTTTGATCTAACTGGTTATTCAGATGCAGATTATGCAGGTTGCAGAATTGATAGAAAAAGCACAACAGGAACCTGTCAATTTTTAGGAGACAAGCTTGTGTCCTGGTTCAGTAAAAAGCAAAATTCAGTTTCTACTTCTACAGCTGAAGCTGAATATATTGCTGCTGGCAGTTGCTGTGCACAGATTTTATGGATGAAAAATCATTTGCTAGACTATGGTTTGCAAGTTGAAAGGATTCCTATTTTCTATGACAACACAAGTGCAATTGCCATCACTGAAAATCCAGTGCAACATTCAAGGACAAAGCATATAGACATCAAGTACCATTTCATAAGGGAACATGTAATGAATGGTACTGTAGAGTTACATTTTATTCCAAGTGAGAAGCAACTTGCAGATATTTTTACCAAACCACTGGATGAATCCACCTTTTCTAGGTTAGTAAGTGAGTTAGGTATGCTTAATTACTCTTGAATTTATCTGAATTAATTTGCAAGTTGAAAGGTAGCCAGAAATTTAACTGATTTTTAGTCTTGGATGAAAATTTTGGCTAAGTCAAAATTTGCATCTCGACGGATGACCATTATCCATCGAGTTGAGTCATCCGTCGATATACAAATTGTAAATAAAAATCAATTACTTTTCTGGAGTATTTTAAAGCTCGACGGATATCAACTTATCCTCATCCGTCGAAGTGTCTAAATCTTAACCGTTAATTCCCTGAACATTATCCATCGAGTATACTTACAGTTTGTAAGCATTACACGACGAATAATGGGTAGAATTTTTACAGTTTATTTTTAAACGGCTATTTTAGACAATTTCTATTGGGTAATTTACTTCTCTTTATTATTTTTATCAGTTGATTTTGAGAAAAGTATAAAAGCTTATTTCATTCTAATCATTTTCTTTTATCATTCTCAAATTCAACGGTGTTACTTCATTCTCTCTCAAGCAAAAATCCTCTTTCTCTTCAAGCTTTTCTTCTCTAATAATGGCACCCGTAGTTAAGATCATGCACAGACTGGGTTCATCTATGAGAAGAACAACTTCACTGCCTTGGTCAATAAGGGGATTCAGCAATCTGAAGACTGTCATAAGATGATGGACTTCGTGCACAACTGCAAGTTAAGTTTTGTCATGCTGAAATCACCCACAATTTATTGTGAAGTTGTTGAGGAGATGTGGACAACAGCAATCTACAACTCTACTGACAAAACCATCACTCTAACCATCAAAGGTAATGATTTATGTATCAATAGTGATGTAATAAAAGCATGTTTTAAGATTCCTGATGATAATGTAACTGCACCACACACTGACACTGACATTGTCAATATGCTCAATTCCATTCACTATGCACTTCGTACTACAAAACTAAGTGAAATTAGAAGACTAGGTCTTAGGAAGGAATGGAGTTACTTGTGTGATGTAGTAACTAAAGTCTTTTCTGGAAAAATCAGTAATTTTGATTCTGTGAACATTTCCATGTTTAACATGCTATACATGCTAGTTACAGACAAATATTACAATTTCAGTGACCTTGTTGTGTATGAGTTGGGTTTTAAACTAGGTGACTTAGCCAAAAGAGGAAAGAATATTTACTATGCTAGATTTTTTATGCTTTTGGCTAACCATCTTTGTCAAGAGATTGAACTTGAGAACCCAAACAACAAATTAGCTTGTTGGGTTCAAGAGAGGAGAATCATTGCAGACTTGAACAGAGCCAACCATCACAAGGATGTGCCAATGTTCTATTTCCCTGTAATGCTGACACCTCAGGTAAGTGAGGTAAGTTCATCCAGACCCTCAACTATTCCAATCTCTTCTATTTCTTTGACTTCAGGCATAGCTATGGCATCTGTGACAATGACCAAACAGTTGCCTACCAAAGCTGCCAAAACAACTGCAATTTCTAAATCCAAATCAAAGAAAACCCCCTCTGGTATCTCTCAAAAGGTACCAGTTCAAAAGTCTACCAAAACCAAAGAGGGGAGTGTGAAGGATGGTAAGATAGGTGAGGGAAGGGATGAACATCAAAGAAACTCCAAGGATAAGGTTGGAGAGTTGAGTGAATCCCAGCCTAGCCACACTGCAGTTTCCCAACAAACTGTAGTGCTTAAAAAGGACAAAAGCTCACTTCTAGCTGCATCCTCCCAAAAGGATGTGGCTATTGAACAAAGCTCTCATCCAAGAGCACAGGCCAAGAGGGTTAGGGACACAAGCTCACACCAAACCTACACTAGAAAGAAGAAATCCAAAACAACTGGGGATGCACAGGGCACACACTTAGTGCAAACTGGTGCTAAAGACACAGTCCCTGCACCTTCTTAAATTCAGATTGATGTGGCTCCAATAAATGTGGAGTCACAGCCAAAATCTCTCATAATAGAAGCCACAGAAACACAATACTCACCAACTAACTCACTGGAAGTGGACATGATAAACACTTCAATTCCTGATTCCCCTTCTTTAACTCTGTTGGGGAAGCCAAAATCTAATGCAAGTGAGCATCATCTTTTAGATGATTTGTTGGCTCACTTGCCAATTCTTTCTGATTCTATTGTGACATCTGTGCCTCAAATAACTTCAATCAACACAGAGTCAACAATAGTTTCTCTTCCCACCTCATTCATTTCTACTCTCTCGATGGATATTGCTCATCCGTTGAGTAGTTATTGTATCCCGACGGATAAGCTTAACAGCAGTTATCCGTCGGATAGCTTTACCACTCACCCGACGGATATCACTTATTCGTCGAGTGTCTCTGCATAACTTCAAAATTCAATAATTTCAAGTGCAGAAGATTTGGTGGTAATACAATCACTCTTAGGACTGAGAGAGGAGAGTGCATTGAGTGAGAGGCTGGGTTGTTCCCAGGCAAAAGGAGAGGAAATGAGTGAATCTCAGCAATCCATTCATTCAGGATTGGCAAAAGTGAGTGAGAGGAGTCCCACCTTAGTAGGTGAAGGTGAGGGTGTGAGGGTGGGGATCCAGGGTGAGACCCTGATGTAACAAAAGAGAGAATATGAGAGAAAGGCAGGTACTGGAGAAATAAGGATGGAACCAGCCATTGCTAGTGAGTCAATGATTGTGGATGATGCTAAAAAGGAAAGACAATTTCAGCAACATTACAAATGT